>NC_052480.1:3194908-3494908 GCF_009730915.1 Dioscorea cayenensis subsp. rotundata | reverse complement strand
CTGGCATGGAGGATACTTACGAATCAGTAGACTATATTACAAGAGATAGGATACATAACTAATTTAAAAAAAAATCATATTTGATAAAATGAGCAAGCTGCAGGTAAAATTCAATTAAAGTTTTTATTTTTTTAACGAAAGCGACAAGTGCTATATATATCAGGGCGTGCGCACGATCTAGAATTAATTGTCTAACCTATGCATTCTCAGTCGGGAACGAGAGGTTTGGGCTACGAGGCCGCACTCACAACCCATGACTCATTAACATTATTGCTTCCAATGAGTTTTGAACTCGAGAACTTTTGAACATCTCATCTTTTTGTTCTGTAATAAGACCAAATAACGCTAAGCTATGAACCCTTTGGTAAAATTCAATTAAAGCTATAAAGCCATCTCTCGCCAAGGTTGCACTAACTCTGATTCATGGTTCCCATGAGTGCTACACTATCTAAAGTAATAATAGTTTACATAAATGCAAGGTTGATCCACGAAAATAAAAAAGTACTAGTACTAACTATTTATCAATTATCAAGCTGAATCAGAACAAGATTGATGTACAAAGCTAAAACTGAATTAAAAGCTAAAACAAACACAGAAAATTGGTAAAGATACCATAATTAAGCATAGAAAGGAGGCATCCAGACAATGAATCCCTTAGGATGTTTAGTGAAGATCTATACTAGAATATCATACTATTTTCAAGTTAATTGGACCGCAAGTATTCCTAAATTATGTCTACCCCTTTCTCAAGATGATGAGCAACTGATCACCTACCAAGCTAGGTCGGAATATCTTCCTTATTTATATATATGATTGTATGAACACTCTATGAGCACTGTAAAATGAATTAACCCGGACTTCCTAAATCACACTAATCCCTTTCTTAAGCCAATTAGTGATTAATCCCCTACCAAACCAATGTTCGGAATCTCTTCCCTACTTAGGCACAATATGATTGCATAAACCTTGGTGAAATCTGAAGATAAGGTAATCCTCACAAGAGAAATGAGACACTCAGACCTCTACTCCTAAGTCTATGTTCAATTCCCTTCAATTGTAGTAAACATATGTATAGTGATTTCTTAATCCCCTGCACATATATTAAGCATAAAATCGAACCCCCTCTATAAGGAATTCATAACATTTAAACACATAATTAAATTATTCACAATCAAAATAAACTCAAATATATACCCGATATCCAAAGTTTAATACAAGATTACATCTTAGGGTTCCTCAATGTCTGAATGCCCTAGGACGTCTAGCTCCCCATATAACAAAAAGGTGCGGAATGTGATAAAAAGGAATACAAATGACATCAAAAACATAATTAATTAGAGCCCCCTTGTACTCCATGATTCTTCCTCCTCCTAGATGCAAATATCTTCTCCAACTAGCCACCAAATGAATTGACTCTATATCGGAGTCTTCAATATCCAAGGGAGATTATCAAAATCTTGTCCAAGGGTTGTTGGAAAACCATAAAAACACTCCTTAAAACCTTGGCATAAACCATGACAGGACGCTAGAGAAAGGCATGGAAGAAGTCCCCTCCATTCCCTTGTGTGTACCGTTTTAATTTATTGTCTAGGTATTGGGTGATTACCTGAAGTCAAACACATGAATGTGTGTCAGGGTGTGTAGTCCTTTGTGAACCAAAACCCTTTAAAGCCCTAGGATTACACAGCTTTGAACCCCACTTACATGGGGCCGTGTGGATTTTATACTGGATATATAATGAGTGCATGAAATACATATTTTGCATACTATAAACTTGTGCACTTAGCTTGTATTTTAGCATTAATTTCTCTATATTTGTACTATGTTGTGTATTTTTATGTTAAACGAGCAGGTAATTAGATACTTGTTATAATAATGATGAAAATTAGAGCGAATCGAGCATCAAAGCACAATTCTAAAGAAGAGCACATGTCACGCCCCGAACCCAGCTCTATGGACCTGGGACGCCGACAAACGGCCGTACACCTACAAGGCCGAAACCATGTAGGCATACAAGGCCTCAAAACCTGATCCAAAACAGAACAAAGAATCAAACTCAGTGGATTGCAAAAACCAATATAAACTTATACAAATAAAACATAGCCACACAAAAAAAAACGGGACTTAATACATGCTAATACTCGACGATTGCCTAACGATCCCTGCTAAGCTATCCGCCACTCAACTCTACTCTTGATCTGAAAAGATATTAAACAATAAATTATGAGCTTTACAGCCCAGTAAGCACCCACTAAAAAATTATAGGGATCATTTGCAAAAATAAAAAATTATCAAAATCAAAATCAGAAATCAAATTTATTTCAAATAAACATAGATGTCAAAACCAAGCATATAGGTCCCCCAAACAACTATTGCCAAAACAAAATAACAGAACTCATATATTTATCCTCAGTGACCCGAGCCAGAATATCAGAACTCATAAGTTTACCCTCGGTGACCCGAGCCAGATTTATCAAAGGCCGTTATTCTTCACCGACGGAAAGCGGTGGGAAACTATAGTTTCTATATCAGAGTACATGTCGACACGGTCAGTGTTTAACCCGGCCCCAGTGACAGGGTTATTGCAAAGTTAGTTTGGGGACTACGAGTACTTTGTCAAAATATTTCATGTTCACAAAACAATAAACTATCAAAATTCATACTGGGCAAAATGCAAATAATTTGCAGTCACATGATCCCATTTTTATCATATGAAAATAATCCAGTTAATTGAATCCAAACATGAACAGATAATAAAGAAAAACACAATAGTAATTAATCAGAAAATAAATAAATATCTGGAATTCAAAAATTAAGTAATCCAAATGTAAATAAATAATTTAAACCTTTCAGATAATTATAATCCAAAATAAAATATCATTAACCGGAACTTTAAAATAATTTAAAATAATTCCAAAAATAATAATAAATAAATAATTCAAAATATAAATAAATACATAAAATCATTATTTTTCTCAAAATTTTCAGATGCTCAGAAAACTAAAGTATATACATATAATATGATTTATATGTAGGATACTTACCTGATTAACAACCAGATTTTTGAATTCTACACCAATCGAGTATTTCTTAGGAAGTCCAAATTTGGGAATAACCCATCAGAATTACAAGTAAACAAATTCTAAAATTCACACGAATGCAAAAACAAATCAAACACTAACAAAATTACCAAGGTCAAGACCAATAACCAACTCACCTACAAACCTTAAGATTAAAATCAGCGTAGCTTTGCAAATTCTAACCCAAATCAAAAATTTCAAACTTATGAGAAAACTAGGCATCTTCATCTAAAACATATCCAAACCTCACAATGATTTGAGACCTACATAATTTAAGCCACCAATATTAAAAATCATACTTATGTAAACCAACAGTTTCAGACATGCTTATTGCAATAAAAAAAATATCTCACAACATATAACTTCAAAAGTAATACAATCTTCATGATTATCAAAAATGGCCATAATTCTTCAGGTTATGCACAGAAATATCATCTGAGACACTTATACCAATATGGCTATATCTCACAAACTACAGATGCATAAAATCTGAAAATTTTCAGGTAATTAGGTAACATCAAAATATATAACTTTGTTATATTACTCTTCTCCAAATTCCATTTACAAGACTATCAAATTGTCTAAGAAAACGTAATGTTCTCTGCAGAAATAGTATTGAGCACACCTATAGAAATCTGCTCATATCTCACAATTTACATGGCTAAAAATTCTGAAATTTTGCAGAGTCAAATATAACATCGCCCTATATAACTTTATTATATAAATATAAATCTAAAACAGAACCTACAATTACGAAAATAATCAAAAACTGTTCAAGGGCTGAACAGAAATCCTGTCCGCATCACCTGCGTATAAAAATTTATAATTTGCAGGATACTACTCCAAAAATTCTAAAATTTCGTAGTAAGCTAAACAAGATCTCGATCTACAATTTTTCTATTCTGATCTCTTCCAAATTCCATCTCTAGATCTTCGAAATAAATTAGAGATCTCTACTGTGCTAACAGGGACTTTCTTAATTTTATCCTCAAACTAAAATCAAATCAATTCTCACCAAACCCTAACCCTAACTAGTAACATGTCACAAACAAGCATAAGAAAGAGCAATAATAAAAACTCAGAACCTTACCTCAACAATAACAGTGAAATGAAATCCGTGACAATGAGACCCTTCTCCCGTCCTCGTCGCTGACACCACCCGCAAAAAGGAAGAGAAAGAGACGAGGCAAGTCTCTCTCTCTCTCTCTCTCTCTCTCTCTCTCTCTCTCTCTCTCCCCCTATGATCTAAAACCCAAAAAAAAACTGAAGAGACGGCTAGGGTTTTGAAACTAAACAAAAACAAAATCAATGGCTAAGACTGAAAGTAAAACCAACAGCTAGGATTAAGAGATAAAAGCAATGGCTAGGATTTGATTAAGGGGTGGGGCTCACAGCACAACTGCCAGATCACAGGCTTGCTTAAGGCACACTAATCACTAGTAAAAAGAAATTAAAGAGCACACTCATAGCACATTTACTCTAATCAGAGCACGACAGTACTTAAAGAGTACGGGGGTATGCTTTGGCCATGCTGATTGTTGGGAATCCAAAATCATGAAGATTCGAGTCCCGAGTGAAGCCAATAAAGAGCATAGCTAAATAATCCCCTCTAAAACACTTGAAAGCCCTATATATATACCTTTTTGCTTATAGGAACTTCTTACGAGCATAACCCTGAGTTGTATGGAACTAGAGCTGCAAAAACTCGACCCTTATAGCTAGTTGTAAAGTCACTTATGGGTGTAAGACGACCTGTAACATCTTCTAACTGGGTGCTTCTGTCTGGTGCTTGCAACCATGCTTACAGGCATAAACCCAGCCATTGAACTCCACTGCTTGGTCATTACGACCATGCATACAAGCGTAAGACCTGCCAGTATCCTTCTCTATCTTGCTCTTTTGCTCTGGCTTACGTCTGTAAGTCCACTCGAAAGCTCTTCTGTTTGGAACTTATGACCAAAAATAAACCGTAAGTCTGGCCAAAATTTCCTTGTCTTGGGTCTTCAATCTCTTCAGCCTTATGGGGGCAATAAATTTGTATAACTATCTTAAATGCCTTGAATTGCATCAAAATATCCTAAAACTCTTCCCTCATGGCCCATACACTCCATTAGTGCCCTAATTATGAAAAAATCAATAATTTAAGCATCAGTTGTCCAACAATCATCGAACAATCATGCCAAGTATAAAAAATAATAGCAACAAGATAAGCACACTCAAGCATTTATTAAAGCGCAACCGCAAGCTAGATCAATAAGCACAAATTAATACCTTCACCTTATGTGGGCTTTGGAGTTCAATCTATTTCACTTTTTCCCTGAAATGAACACCCTACACAAGAGAAACCATGCTGATAGACCACGTGACCATTAGCTAAATGAACTTTAAATATGTAATATAAAGGTAATAATGCTTTATTCTCTTAAATAGAAAGATCAAAGTGATGGATAGACTGATAGTACAACCAATAATACAACCAAGGCGTCATTTTGTGATAATCTTTGAGATGAGTTACAAACTCTTGTTTTTTTTAGAAATACAAGCATATCCTATAAAAATAAGGACTGTTATATATATATATATATATAGATATATATCACAATAAAATGCTTAATAACATTAGTCATATATTAAATTTCATCCATCATATATTAATTCCACTTATAATTTTTTTTTTTTAAAAAAAAAGAAAAATCCTCTCAATTATCACTAGTCTTTTACTAGTTAATTTTTATTGAAAAATGTTACTAACATAGTATGACAACCTCAATTATTGTTGCAAAAGGAAGTTGAGTTAAAACTTTCATATGAAGGTGGTCAATAAAATGACAATATAGTTAAATAAGAAAATAAAATAAAAATAAAAATAACATAAATATATATTTTTAGCACATTTAAATATCAATTGCTATTTCTGCAATAAAAATAAAAACGCACTCAGTCCCCTTTAAAAAAAAATTAAAATAAAACACAGTCATTCTACATAAAGATATTTATTCACCATCGGCATTTATTTAGGGATGTAAATACACAATACGAAACTCACACTAGTGCATCTCATCAACCACCGATCTAGTAACATACATACGTGCACGTGCATGCACGCACTTATTTACTAAAAGCCAAAGTTCTAGTGAGACAAGTGAGATCATTTCCAGGGGACACACCAAGGTGGGCACAATAGGACTTATAATATTCCACACGCGCCATCATCTGGGCTGGGTTGCCGCCGTCACACTCAAGGCCGCCGTTGATGATTCTGATGGTGGCTCCGAAGCCCTGGCCGGAAATTATGGCGTTGTGCACCCCTCTCTTCATCCAAAACCAAAGAGAAGTCTTGAAGGAGATGACCGGGTCGCGGGCAACAATGTCCGGATCATTTAAGCCGTCGAAGCCGATATCCTGCCCGGCGGGGATGTAGTTGTAGTTCCATGAGAGCTGCAGAGGCCCACGTCCGAAGTACTTCTTGTTAGGATTGCATGGATACTCTTGGCTTTCTTGGCAGTAGTTGTAAGCTTGTCCATTGATTTCTTCTATGTAACAGAAATCTATGAAACAGAAAATAGTAACCAACCCTTTAACATCTCATCTCTCATATTATATATATATATAAATCATGAACTATATATATATATGACCGCATTGACCGGTAATCTAGGGATATCCACATATTATTTAATTGTTGTAATCATCATAAACAGTATAACGTTGTAATCATCATAAACAGTGCAAAACATGTTCTATAATATTTTACAGTAATTATAAATAATAAAAAATATATAATATTTATATAAACAAACCGTAATAAATAATGATCCAATAACTATAAGTAAAATGTTCCTAAATAACAGTAATCTAGGGACACCCACAATATTTCCATTATATATATATACATACATTATAGATATAGTAGAGATGCATGCAAGCATGTACGCATGGATGAATAAAAAAACGTACGTACGTCCAGTTTCATGGGTGACATGGGCAAAGTAAGCAGCAATCTCTCTCTTTCTGTCATCGTCGGTGCAGGTGGTGCCAAAGTCAGGGAATGAGGAAGCGGCTTCAAGGAATGCAGACCGGCTGTAGAAGCCGTTACCGGCGCAATCGGCACTGGCTTGCGATGTAATTCCATCCAGAAATTCCTGAGTTACAATATCACTTACTGTTAAAGTGCCAGTACCTTCGCAGGAAGTTTCGCAAGGACCTGCTTGGCATCCAGGTCCACAGTAGTCGTAGCCGTTGCCACAGTAGCCCCACTGGCTGCAGCAATAGATGGTGAGGTCGCAGTCGCAGTTTTGCGCCTTAGCAGAGCTAGAAAATAAGCCGGAGAGAACTCCGGCCAGGAGGAGAGTTTCAAGGATTTTTATTGTAAATGCATGCATGGTTTATTGCGGTTAAATATTTCTACTAATTTTTGGTTGTGGAGATTTCCAAGTGAAGATGGGAGGGTATTTATAGATGCATTAATTAATGCTGAGTTCATCCTTTGCTGGCAGGGTCATTAATTTGCAAAGCTGGAAAGTAAGACACAGAACGCATTAACTGATTAAAGAGCTGTGTGTGAGGCTTGTTTTCTTCTCATTGATGTTATCAAGGCTAGACTAGACATTGATGAGACGTTTGTACGAGATGCACGTGGCTATGAAGAAAATCGAGATTGGATGTCGAAGACTAAGGTGTATGGGAGCTTAATATCAAAGAGATTATGTATTTAAGAGCAACTCCAACCTAACGCTGAATATAACGTTTCTTAGCAATATTGGGGCAGAATTTGGTCCAATCCGGCGCTAATTCTGTAGCAGCATTAATTCTTTTTTTTATTATTTTTTTATTTTTTTCAGTTTTCATTTTGATTTTTTTTCTCTTTTTTTCAGTTTTATTTTTTGTTTTTTTATTTTCAGTTTTATTTTTTGTTTTTTTCATTTATTTTTTTTATCTTTATCGGTTTTTCAGTTTTAATTTTTCATTAATTATTTTTTAATTTTTTAAGATTATTATTTATCCTTTTTTATCCTTTTTGAATTCACATAAAAACAACACCATTTTTTCATTCATAACACACATACAGAAAGAACACAAAACTTGCTTGTTCCTTTCATAACTTTTTTTAAAAAAAATAAAAAAACAGGGAAAGACAATTTTAATTTAAAATAAACACTATAAATTATTTTCAGTTTTTTACCGAACGTCTATTAAGATTTCATTTAATCTAAATCTTATTACACAAATTCAACATAATTTAATTAATAACTATCTTTAAAAAATCATATATTATTATTTATTAGTGACCTCAACAAGATCTAATAATACCGGCTGACATTTTAAGGAGAATAAAAAACCTCAAACCAACCAAAACCATAAATAATAATTTAACGACTTTCATATTTTTTAAAAAAATATAAAATTTTGACAAATTTAGATTCCTATAAATCTCAAACCAAACCAAATTACCTTGTGAACCCAAATAAATGGAATATCATAAAGTGTTGGAGGATCATGAATCATGATAAACACAATTACATATTTATTGAATTATTTAAAAATTAGTTTGAGTTTGAGTTAGTTTATTAATTTAATTTAATTTTATTAGGGGGGCCAATAATTTTTATATGGTTTATGACTTTATATACAACATTTTCTATATATGCAAACTTTGTGAATGCAAATGATGAGAGTCTGGTGTGTCTAATTAATTTGGAGAGTGGTACTATGTTCGCTAATCTATCATGATTCAAAGAGTTTGTCTCATCGGGTGCTTGTTTTTTATCAATTTATAATTATATATTTAATAAAATTATTTGTTTTCTTCCCATTTTTTTTATTTATCCTTTACCTTTGAACAAGAATAAATATAACCCACATATCTCAAGTTTTTTTTTTCAAACATAGAGTGCATCTAAAAAAAATTTAGTAGCTAAAATGTGGAGCAATTTTTTCAATCTTAACTTTTTCTGTTTTGATCTGTTATGAAAATATCCACACTTTCAAATAAACAATATATATTACATATATATATATATATATATAAACAAATAAAAGTATATGTTTAAAAAACATATGAATATTCCGACAATTTACTTAGTCATTGGACTTCCATCTGTTTTTTGCTTTATTGGAGGAATGGATTTGATTTTAACTAGTAGAAGTTGTAAAAGCAAATTGACAGGCATCGGAAAGGTTTATGTATTTAGATTAAGGAGAAGTCAGATAAATAATAAAATGTTAAATGAAAATTTTAAAAAATTTCCAATAACACTGCCATCAATAATTTTTTCACAATAATAAAAATAAATCACCATAGGGGCGGAGCTAGAAAAATTTTTTAGGGGGGCCAAAATTTTTTAAAAAGGAATAAATATTTTTTTAGAAGATAAGTAGGAAGGCGGCAAATTAATAACAGTTTTTTTCATAAATATATATATATATATATATATATATATATATATATATATATATATATATATATATATATATATTAATAATATGTATACTAATTTATAAAAAATCAAGTTTTCAACTAATAAATTTTTAAAAAATATATTTTTTGTTACTATGTAACCAATTTATTAAATGTCAAAAGACTAAAGAAAATAAAATTGTACAAATATATTTAAAAAATAGAATATTTATAGACTATATAATTAATTTACGAAAAAACCGACTAACCAAATAATAGATTTTTGCCAAATATATATATATATATATATATATATATATATATATATATATATATATATATATATATATATATATATATATATATATATATAATTAAAAAAAATAAAAATAAAAATAAAAAGCCAAAACCAGGTGGCTATGCACCCTTAGCTTCGCCCCTCACGGCATGGCTACGCATTAAGATAAACAATTACATAAAAAATCACATCAAATTAAATAACTCTTATGACAAACATTTGGGCCATTTAACCAAGTAGCCCCTTTTTTTTTTTTATTAAACTAAATGGCCCTAAATGGCCGTAGGACCATCATATCACTCATGTGGGTGATGTGATATGCTGACTGAGTGCTGACTCAGCGCTGATGTGGCATTTTTAAATAAAAATCTTGATTTTTTTTCATTTTAACCCCTGAATTGTTTTATAATTAATAAGTTGGCTTATTCTTGGGTTTTTTTAACCAATTTTTTTTAAAAAAAATTTATTAAACTTTTAAAATTTATTAAACTTTTAAATAAATTTTTTTAAAAATTTATAAGTGTGATTTTTAATTTAAATCCCTTATTTGTTTTATAATTAACAAATTATCTTTTTTCTTTGATTATTTAACCCAAATTTTATTTTAAAAAAATTATGTTAATTTATTTAATAAATTAAAAAAGTACATAATTTTTTTAAAATAAAATTTGGGTTAAATAATCAAAGAGAAAAGATAATTTGTTAATTATAAAACAAATAAGGGATTTAAATTAAAAAAACACACTTATATATTTTTAAAAAATTTATTTAAAAGTTTAATAAATTTTAAAAGTTTAATAAAATTTTTTAAAAAAAATTTGGTTAAAAAAACCCAAGAATAAGCCAACTTATTGATTATAAAATAATTCAGGGGTTAAAATGAAAAAAATCAAGATTTTTTATTTAAAAATGCAACATCAGTGCTGAGTCAGCGCCCAGTCAGCATATCACATCACCCACATGAGTGATATGATGGTCCTAGGGCCATTTTGATAATTAAAATGGCCCTAGGGCCATTTGGTTTAATAAAAAAAAAAGGGGGGCTACTTGGTTAAATGGCCCCAAACATTTGGATTATTTTTTTTATTTTTTATTTTTTGTTAACGTAGGATAGGATGTGAATCTAATTGACACGCCAACAATCACCAATTTAAATATAAGTTAGCATGTGCGTTATTTGGAGGAAGACTGAGACTAGATTTGTCTGAGCCGTCCATGAAAATGATATATATGTTAAACTAAAAATGAGTAAACAAATAAGAGGCCCTCAAAGAAATTTATAAAGTTTAATGAATGTACTAATAGTCATAAAGTTTGTTTGTTTCTTCCCAAAGTAAACCTAATTTCCATTATTGCTTGCTTCATCATGACAGGGTCTTTTCATTATTGCTTATGTTTTTGGAGTCTATCCTAACTCCTAAGCAAAAGCTCATATTGAATTAAAAATTTTAATTTGAGTTAAAATTTTAACTTTTCTGAGATGATGTCTCCATAAGTCCTCATCTGTTTGTTTAACAATGCCTAATAATTTTGTCACATAACCTTGCACTGAATCTGAATTC
Source organism: Dioscorea cayenensis subsp. rotundata (assembly GCF_009730915.1). NCBI lineage: Eukaryota > Viridiplantae > Streptophyta > Magnoliopsida > Dioscoreales > Dioscoreaceae > Dioscorea > Dioscorea cayenensis. The sequence goes on along the minus strand of NC_052480.1, from coordinate 3,483,571 downwards.
ATATATATAGAATTAAGAATTTTAATTCGAGTTAAATTTTAACTTGTCTGAGATGCTGTCTCCTTAAGTCCTCATCTGGTTAACAATGCCTAATAACATTGTCACATAATAACCTTGCACTGAATCTGATCAATTCTTGATGTATATGTATAGTGTTTCAAACTCTTGGCAGAAAGTCTTGCCGAACCTTGGAACTTGGTTTGAAGGATTGTCGACCAAGCTTGCTTGCTTGAATGTTGTTGCTCCTGCGATGCGTGAGAGCACCGAGTCATGATCCAGCCTGCTTAATGAGAACAACGTTTTTAAGTCCCGCTTTTTATTCTCCTTCACTCGGTTCACATCGTCTGATTCTGAGTAGCCGTTCTCCCCCAAATCCCATAAGTCTTGAGACTTAAATAAAGCCCTCATTTTGATACTCCAATGCTCATAGTCATAGCATTCTTTAGTGAATATCGGTAATGCTGGTTGTGAGACACTCACAGAGTTGATATTGGACGTCATGGGACAAAGATGGAATTTAATTTAAAAGCTCTGATATCACTATTGTAACTCAAATAAGTATCAAGAGGTGCAAGAGGTGTATATTTTCTAGAGAGAGATGAAGACCATCACTTCTATATTCTCATAACATCCATTACTATCATACACTATCATATAAGAACACCACGTTAAGACGTACTAGAGTCTAGAACAACTAAGTGAACTAACTAAAAAAACCAGCCACTAACATTCAACATTCAAAGTTATAAACTAAGCATCTTGTGTCTATTTCGGGCTAGTATGTTATAGTATTTTGTTGGGCTGAGAATCCTGCGTTGAGTCTCACTCGACGTCGTTTGTTCTTCCACTTCTCGTGGAGTTTTGTTGGTCTTTGGTTGGCGTTTGCGCCCGGTTTGTATCCCTTCCTTTTTATTTAATGGTAGTGGTTTATCCACCTTTTCAAAAAAAAAAAAAATAATAAAAATAAAAATAAAAAAATAAACTAAGCATCTTTTAACACTTATCAAGCAAAAGCTCAATGAGCGTTTAATGTTCAAATGCCTCATAAAAAGTGCGCTTTTTAGTGATTCACGGTGTTTTTTTAAGGAGGTTAGTGTATAATTTTTTTATACTATGCAAATTACAAAATTATCCAAATTTTATTATTAATGTAATTTAATTAATATGTAATCAAAGTGTTCTTTTTCTTTACAACGTTTTGTTCTTTTTTTGTTAAGAAGGAGGTTAGTGTATTTTTTTTTTAATTTTTATACTATGCAAATTACAAAATTATCCAAATTTTATTATTAATGTAATTTAATTAATATGTAATTAAAGTAATATAATTTAATTTAAATTAACTTGTTTCTTATTTCTTCATCAATTAGATAAATTACTTTTAATTTTGATAGCAACAAAAAATTAAATAATTTTTTAAAAAAATACTATTTTATAGAATTTCATATATATTTTTTAAATATTTAAATAACTTATTTTAAAAATATAAATTTTTATTATATAATCTAATTATTTTATTAAATAATAAAATATTTTTATTAGATAAACATATTGATAATTAAATTTATATGGTGAATAATTGAAATAATTATGGATTCTATCCTATAATAATTATAAGAGATAGTTTAATAAATAAAAATTTAATGGATTGATTATGTAGTTAAAGAGACCCTACCTCACACTTTGCCACTAGTCAAATTAGAACTCCTCGGAGACTGCCACATAAGCGGCTTCTAGTTACTTTCAACAAGCAGCTCATCTCTCACATAATATATATATTTATTCACACATATAAATATTGTTGAGATGGATGTCTGCATGTATGCATGAATGAGAAAATGAACTCGTACGCCACGTCCCGTTTCATGGGTGACATGCATGGGGCAAATTGAATTAAGCAGCAATCTCTCTCTTTCTGTCATGGTCGGTGCAGGTGATGCCAAAGTCAGTGTATGCGGAATCTGCTTCAAGGAATGCAGACCGGCTGTAGAAGCCACTGCCAGGTCCTTCGCAGGGAGTTTTGTATGAAGGACTGGCTTGGCATCCAGTCCACAGTGTTAATCTTATTATTGCATTTAGGATCTTATGTTATTTATGTATTACGTTTAGGTATTATTGCATTTATGCATTTAAATTTACAGTCATGACCTTTCTAATTTTATAAATTGCATTTGTATTTAAAATTATGTGAAGATTATGTTTAGATAAATTTGTTAGTTTGAATCTGTTTAGTTTCTTGGTGGCTAAGCAATTTAGTTTGAATTCAATTATCAATATCAATATAAAAATATAGAAAAGACTTAAATTGGTTGACTCTGTCATATATATATATATATATATATATATATATATATATATATATATATATATATTTAGTGTTTTTTTTGTATGTTTTTCTCTGATTATCCTAACAAGTAGTCATAGCATTAGACCCACTTGCTGCAGCAATAGATGGTGAGGCCGGTCACAGTCACAGTTTTGCGCCTTAGCAGAGCTAGAAAATAATTAAGCCGTAGAGAACTCCGGTGATGACTAGAGCTTCAAGGAACATTATTATAAATGCATGCATGGTTTATTGTTACTATTTTTTTTTTTTAAAATCCAGTTTGAAATGAAAATCGGAAGGTATATATAGGCCTTCTTTGGGTTGGCTTCTCAAAAAAGTACTTTTTTTAAGTTTAGTAAGGGCATGTATGGGTTGGCTTTTTTAAAGCCCAGAAGTGCTTTTTTATAAAAAAAGCACTTCTTGGTTTTAAAAATCATGTTTGTGTTGGCTTTTGGGAAAAAGCTGAAGCTGTGAAAAAAGCTGAAATACAGCTTTTTTCATAAGCTGCTCAACTGGTGCTTTTGAGAAAAGCACTTTTCAAAAGCTGTTTTGCGGGTTGTAAAATTACTAAATTGCCCATGTTCTTTTCTAACATTTCCCTATCTCTAGCCCTAAGTTGCTATTATAATCATAATACATTAAGTTATAATAATAATAACAATAATAATAATGATAATTAATAATTATTATTATTACAATCATAATACATTAAGTTCTAATAATAATAATAATGATGATAATTAATAATTATTATTATAATCATAATACATTAATAATAACACTCAAAATAATAATAATAATAATAATGATAATTATTACTTATTATTATTTTGTTCATAATATATTAAGTTATTATTATAATAATTATTATTATTAACAATGTATAATAGTAATTTAATAAAAACTTAATGAATGCCCATTTTAGTAATTTCTCACCCCTAAAAGCACTTTTAAAAATCTACATCCAAACAATTCACACATATAAAAGTGCTTTTGCATTAGCTTACCCAAACATAAAACATTAAAAAGCACTTAACTTACTCTCCAAAGCACTTAAAAAAAAAGTGCTTCTACAACTTAACAAAAAAGCACTTTTTTTTAAAAGCCATCCCAAACAAGCCCTAAAAGTACTTCTGGAAAAAGTGCTTTTCTAGAGTAAGTTAAGCACTTTTTTATATTTTGTGTTTGTATTAGCTTTGCTGTAAAAGTAAAAACTGTAAAAATAATCTAAAAAACAGTTTTTTTAAAAAGCTGCTTATAACTAACTTATTAAAAAAAAACTGTTACAATTTCTGCTTTTACAAAAAAAAGCAATACAAACAACTTTTTTTGAACCCAGAAGTGCTTAACTTATAAAAAAAACACTTTTGGGTTTTCCAAAAGCTGATCCAAACAAGCCCATAGATGGATTGCATATATAGCATTATTATATACTTCAATCTGTATATCTATAGCTCTTTGCTGAGTCATTTGCTGAGTCATTTTTTCATTGATGTTATCGATTGAGAGGTTGAGGCTTAGGCTGGAGATTGATGAGATAGCAAGGATGGCCTTAAAATTACAAAGGTTTGATCAGATCGTTCAAGACCTCATAAATGTAGGACCTAAATAAACCCACAAACATTTTCTTAGCAGACATCGCACCCTGAAAACACATATATATTAAGACGCATTGGCGAGCTAGAAAATTTATAAAATAGGGACAATATACAAATATAATATTATCATCTATATATATATATATATATATAATATTTAACAATTACAGGTAATACAATATAAAAAAATCAATTAAAATCCATCAGCACAAAAAAATTATATTAAAAATTTTATATTTAAAAAAAAATACCCAAACAACTGAAGTTTAAAATTAATTTTAATGTTTAATTTAATTTTTTGATGTAGCTCGAAAGGTGAGATGAAAAATTTTACTTTTTTAAGATTTTAATTTTTAATCAAAAAGAGTGTGAGGTGCCATGGTAATCCTATTTGTATAGTTTGATCAATAAAAAAGCTATAAATTTTCAAAAGTGAAGAAGCAAAACCGTAGTCTTTGTTTTAGATTTTTTAAAGATAAAAAGAAAAAAAAAGACCAAAAAAATTGCCAAACCTAGAATATAGGTCCTTTAAAACTTTAACATTTATAAAATGACCTATATACTTCCCATAAAAAAAAAAATTAAATATTATATATTTAATCTCTATTTTTCAATTTAATAAGGTCAATTTAATAATTTTTTTTAAAAAAATATACATACAAAATTGTTGTAGATATTTTTAAAATTTTTTGTGGGGTCAATTGACCCCACGCAAAATGCATGTAACTCCGATCATGTTAAGACGGAAAATTCATGGAAGCTCTAACAACATGAAGAATAACACACACAAAAACTCTATTCTATTCTCTAGAAAACAAAAGCAATAAAACTAACAAAATAATTAGACTAGCTTTGATGAGTCACACCCAAAATAATTAGTCTTTCACTGCCTTGAACTAACTCCATCTCAAATCTTCTAATCTTAGCCATTCATCTTCTTTCTCATCACTTCACCAAGCTTGCCTAGAACTTAAACTACAGACTCTGATAAACTTCATCTCAGCCGTCCATCTAGCCTCTCTGAACTTCGAACAGTCTTGCCTAACTTTAAAACACCTACAATTACCAAACTGCCCTCCATTCATCAGAACACTTCACAGCCTTTCAAACACTGCAGAACACTTCACACCTTCCTAGAAATCAACTATGAACTGCATCCATCTACCACAATCTTCCTTTCAATCACATCTCAACAATTAATAAGGTTTAAATAATGCTGGAATAGGAGTGAGGACAGCTAGGGAGACGAGCCTGATCTAGGGTTGAAGCCATATTGGGGAAGAGTCACAGGGAGGTTGCATCCACCACCGTCCGTAGCGCGTATGCTCTATGGATACAGGATCTCACCACCTTAACCTTTGAATCCTACAAGAAGAATGACAATGGAGTAGTTCACCATTTAATTGTGGGAAGAAATCCTCCCAAAGAGATACAGTACCGGTAAGAGGGGAGAGAAAAAGCGAACACTCTCGAAAAGTTTTCATCCAAAGTTGTCTTTACAGACACATAACAAATTACTTAAAGTACGTACCCACTACGTTGGGAACCCAAACAAAAGTAAACATAGTCAACTAATACATGTTCTAAGCTAATTAGAGACTTAATGATACATAACATCAATGTTAGATAATCTTGTCACATTGAGTAAGTTATGTTAGCCTGCATGTAGGAGGAAGTGTGTTTGAATTAGTCAAAGTAGGAGTCAGTTAGTTAGTGATCCACTTTTATTGGATTAGTGGCGTAGGTTGTAAGGAGTGGTTTCCCTCCTACATGTACTGTGAATTTGTTATAACAAAGACATCAGTTCTCATAAAGCGTTAAGTGGTCAAAAGGAAATCTCTTCCCTATCTATAATAGAGCATAAAAGTTTGTTTGTTTTACATTTGGTCTCAGAGCCTTGCGTATGCCAAAGATAATGCCACAAAACAGAAGCACCGCCAGGGATGATGATGAGGTTACCATGACAGCGCTAACGAGGGAGAACACCGGTGTCTTTCTCCACTATCCGATGCTGTCCAAAACGGACTATGCAATGTGGATGATAAAGATGCGCATGTACCTACAAGCACAAGGCGTGTGGGACTCCATCCAGCTGGGGACTGATGTGGATACAAGGAAGGACAAGATGGCACTCACCGCCATCTATGAAGCTATTCCAAATAAGAATCTTCTTCTTATAACAGAGAAGGAGATGGCCAAGGAGGCTTGGGAGGCTCAAAAGACGAAGTACGAGGGTGCAAATTGAGTGAAGCAGGCGAAGCTCCAAACTCTAAAGAGTGAGTTTGAGATTCTCCGCATGAAAGAAGCGGAAACGATTGACAACTTCACAGGAAGGCTGACAGCCATAATCAGTAAGTCCACTGGCCTTGGCGGAAAGATCGAAGAAAGCACCATCGTTAAGAAGTTCTTGCGTGCTATCCCCAACAAATTCCTACCCATTGTAACGTTGATCGAGCAATTTGCCGACTTAACGACGATGACATTGGAGGAGGCAATTGGTCGCCTCAAGACCTACCAAGAGAGAATTCGTGGTGCTGGTGGCGATGAGGATGAACAACTTCTACTCACAAAGACAGAGTGGAAGGCACGCTGGAAAGACTCCAGTGATGGCTCATCATCAAATATGTCCAAGGGATGTGGCAAAGGTACCAGATGTGAGCGCGGCCACGGCCGCGGCATTGGTCATAGAGAGGAGTATTATGATGGAGAGCATGTTGAGGAGAAGAAGAAGCTTGACAAGACGAAGATCAAGTGTTTTAATTGTGGTATCAGTGGACACTACTCAAGAGACTGTCACAAGCCGCGGCGAGAGCGTCACAATCATGTGCATCTTACATAGGCTCAGAATGATGAGCCCACGTTGTTGATGGCGAAGGTTTGCAACCTTACGGAGGCTACGAAGGTCCAGACCAGGAACATCATGCTCAACGAGGTTCACACACAAGTACACCTTGACTGTACAGAAGAGTACCATGATGACGCATGGTATTTGGACATCGGGGTGAGCAACCACATGTCCGAGTGCAAGGCAATCTTAACTGAACTAGATTCTAACATAAAGGGCTCAATGAAGTTTGGAGACAACTCTGTTGTCGATATTTGTGGGCGCAGAACAGTGTTGTTCATGTGTCACAATGGCGAGCACCGTGTATTGACGGATGTCTACTGTATTCCAAGGCTTTGCAATAACATAGTGAGTCTTGAGTAGCTTGACAAAAACGGTTCCCAGGTGCTTATCAAGGATGGTACGCTGTTGATCCGCGACCACCAATGACAACTTTGGCCAAGGTGAGAAGAACCAAGAATCGCTTGTATGTGCTTAATCTAGTTTTGGTACAACCTGTGTGTTAGCAGCTAGATGCAATGAAGATACGTGGCGATGGCATGCACGCTACAAACATATGAATTTTCAAGCTCTCCATAAGCTGGTGCAACATGGCATGGTCCGTGGGCTACCACAGATTAATCAGGTGGATCAAATCTAAGATGGTTGCCTTGTCGGCAAGCAAAAACGAGCTCCATTCCCACAGAAGGCAAACTATCGCGCAAAGAACATGTTGGACCTGGTACATGGCGACTTGTGCGGGCCCATCACGCCAACCACACCAGGAGGCAAGAAGTATTTCCCGCTCTTGGTGGATGATCTCAGCCGTTACATGTGGGTGACACTGCTAGAGTCTAAAGACAAGGCAGCGGCGGCCATCAAGTAGTTCCATGCGAAAATTGAGCTAGAAGCTGGCCGCAAGTTGAAAGCCCTTCGTATCGATCGCGGAGGCAAGTTCACATCTACGGAGTTTGGTAAGCACTGCACGGACCAGGGCCTTAAGCACTATCTTATAGTGCCATACTCACCACAACAGAATGGTGTCGTCGAGAGGCGAAATCAAACAGTAGTTGCAATGGCCGGTAGCCTACTTAAATCCAAGGGGATACCAGGAAAGTTTTGGGGTGAGGCTGTCACGACGGCGGTATACATCCTCAACCGAGCTCCAACCCGCAGCGTTAATGACAAGACGCCTATCGAGGCATGGTACGGGAGACGTCCGAATGTACACTACTTCCGTACATTTGGATGCATTAGACATGTGAAGATGATGAAGCCAAACCTGAAGAAACTGGATAACAGGAGCATGCCCATGGTGCTTATTGGCTACGAGCCCGGCTCTAAGGTAAATCGAATGTATGATCCAGTCGGCGTAAGGGTAAATGTGACCCGTAATGTTGTGTTCGACGAGGAGGCAAAATGGGAGTGGGATGTATTAATGGGTGATGAAGAACTGACTGCTCGTGGTGAAATATTCATAGTAGAGTATACTTCCCATTCTATCGCACGTGGTGGTCATGATGACATGCCAACACATGGGAGTAACGAAGATCCAGTACTTGCTACTCCACTGATGGTGACGCCAACTTCACCAAGTGGCGTTGAATTTGTGATGTACTCCACTAAGCGACATTCTACCTCGGATGGTGCATTGACACGGCACCGCATGTTGGCGAACATCTGCGAGAACACATCCGAGGTTGAGCACAAGTACGATGGCTTGTGTCTCATGGCAGCTGAAGAACCTGGGAGTTTTGCAAAAGAAGAAAAACACAAGTGCTGGCGACAAGCGATGCAAGACGAAATTAATAAAATCCATTGAGGAAAATAAGACTTGGCATCTCACCAATCTGCCGAGTGGATGTCGACCTATAGGCCTAAAATGGGTTTACAAAATCAAGAAGGACTCACATGGTGCTGTGGTGAAGCATAAGGCACGGCTCGTCGCAAAAGGGTACGTACAATGGCAAGGTGTGGATTTTGAGGAAGTATTTGCTCTGGTTGTTTGTCCGGAAACGGTGCGACTGCTCATAGCATTGGCAGCTCATGAAGGTTGGGAAGTGCATCACATGAATGTTAAATCGGCATTTCTTAATAGTGTTCTTGAAGAAGAAGTCTATGTAGCCCAACCACCCAGTTCCGTGGACGAGAACAATAAGCAAAAGGTATTGAAACTCAAAAAAACACTCTATGGCCTACGTTAAGCCCCTAGAGCATGGAACTCGAAGCTTGACAATAGTCTCATGTCACTAGGGTTTGAGAAGAGTCCATTGGCCGGAGCATACTGTGTACAAAAGAGGTATTGGTCATCTAGTTTACTTGTGGGTGTGTACGTCGATGATTTTATTATCACATGATCACATCCTCAAGAAATCAACAAATTCAAGGAGGAGATGAAGAAATTATTCAACATGGGCATAGAGGTGCAACAGATTAACGACGGTATCACCTTGAATCAGTCGACCTATGCATTGAAGATTTTGGAGAGGTGTCGCATGGTTGGCTGCAACCAATGCCAAGTTCCTACGGAATCAAAGCTCAAGTTAAGTAAAGTAAGTACCAGTCCTCCAACGGATGCCACGTTCTATAGAAGTGTCGTGGGAAGCCTGAGATACCTGGTACATACACGCCCGGACATTGCTTACTCGGTTAGTATGTGAGTCGTTTCATGGAGGCTCCAACCACTGAGCACCTAGCAGCCGTGAAACACATTCTGCTGTACATATGTGCTACTCGAAATATGGGCTGCTACTATGAAAAGAGGAGTGAAGAAGAACCACAACTGCAGCATGCCATGAAATGTCAATGACCGCAAGAGCACAACAGGTGTGTTGTATCTGCTCAGGAGGAGTCCTATCAGTTGGCAATCGTAGAAGCAAAAGGTGGTGGCAATGTCAACCTGCGAGGCAGAGTACATTGCTGCCACACCTGCAGCATGCCAAGGAATTTGGCTTGGACGTCTACTCGGTGAGTTGTTGAAGAAGGAGCTCAGGAGTGTCACACTCAAAATGGACAACAAGTCAGCTATATCCTTATGTTAGAACCTTGTTTTCCATGACCGAAGTAAACCCATCGATACCCGCTATCATTTCATTAGGGAGTGCGTTGAAGGAGGCAAGATTGCGGTTAAGTATATCAGCTCAAATGATCAACTTGCTGATATTCTAACAAAATCACTCTGGTGTGTCAAGTTCCTGGAGATGCGTAAGAAGATTGGGCTGATGGAAGTCAAGCAAATGCAACAAGATTTTAGATAATCTTGTCACATTGAGTATGTTAGTTATGTTAGTATGTATGTAGGAGGAAGTGTGCTTGAATTAGTCAAAGTAAGAGTCAATTAGTTATCCACTTTTATTGGATCAGTGGCGTAAGTTGTAAGGAGTGGCCGTTTCTCTCCTATATGTACTGTGAGTTTGTTATAACAAAGACATAATTTCTCATAAAGCGTTAAGTGTTCAAAAGGAAATCTCTTCCCTGTCTATAACAAAGCATAAAAGTTTGTCCGTTTTACATTACCTAAGAAAAGGAGATGCAGGAATTCAGTAAAACTGGAAGCCTAACTCCTTCTTCATCAAACAACAATATTTTTTGATAGAAAACTCCAATTAAGATGATATCTACGGCGTTGGAGACTAGACATTCAGAGCATCCTATACTTGGCTTTACATGGCCTGCTACTGCATTATAAAATAATTCTGACTGACTAAGAAGGTGCCCTAGGCAAGGCTTTGCAACAACGGTCTGAACCATTAAGTTGTAAATATAAAGACTATCGCAATGAGCTTAATTGGTGTGGCCCTGGGAAATTATCTTACTTGTTAGATATTCAAAGAATTGTGAAATCAGTAATTAATAATGCATATGGAATTTATGTTTTCATTTTGTTGCAACTATCAATTCATTGCTAAACAAAACATTGGCTGAATTGTCTCATTGTACCCTTTGTGTGAGATTTAATTATTTGATAATGTAATTAAAAATTTTCAATATATTGATAAATATGTATAGTTAATAATTTTAAAATAAAATTTAATTTAAATAATATTAATTAAATTAAATTTTGATTATAAAACTGATATTATTTAAAAGAAATAGATTGAAGTTTGGTGGGTTTGCCTCTTGGTTTATTGGCATCACACCCCTCACATAGGGTGTTCATTTCGAGAAGGACCCAAAATTGAACATCAAAATAAACTAAAATAAAGTGATCAAGGCACATATATATTGAGATATTAAGTCCACACCTATACATTTCTGTGACTATCCTTAAATTTAAGTGTGTTTATTACCTATTTATTAAAAAAAATATACATGATTAGTCATGCATGGTAGTCTTTAAAGGTGATCTATGAGGAAGAAAATATCAATTTTTCTTCACCATAGGTTGACAGCTCAACCACACAAGGATTTCACACACATAGATCAAAAGTATACCATCGGTTTAATAAAGAAACAAAATTCATATATGATGATCGATCACAGCAGCGTATGAAAAGAAGATTATACAACATGGAATGATCATGTATGAACACAACTTCTTCAATTCTTTACTTGTGGTCATGCATATTCCACCATGTAAGTTCCGGGAAAACAACCCTAAAGTGTAAAGGACTCTCGCCTTTCCCTTACTTTCTTCACAAGAGAAAGAATCAATGAAACTTCCCCCTTCTAATTAGCAAGTCAAGAGTCAAGAGTCAAAGCGTCAACGTAATAATCACAACCCTTCACCATTTTCATCCATAAATACCCACCCATTTCTCATCAAACTCCTCACAACAACAAGATCAAAGCTAAGAAATTAAATAATGGCACCATCCATCCAAACCTTCATGCAAGCTCTCCTAATATTAATGGCCGGAGCTCTGCTCATTGTCACAGCCCAGAACTGCGGCTGTGCGAGCAACTTGTGCTGCAGCCAGTACGGCTTTTGCGGCACAGGAGAGGCCTACTGCGGCTATAAGTGCCAACGAGGGCCATGCTACACCCCCACCGGCAACGTAGGTGACATTGTCACTGACTCATTCTTTAATGGCATCGCCCAGTGCAAACAGTTCTACACTCGCTCTGCCTTCCTTCAAGCTGCTGCTAAATACCCATACTTCGGTCGTAGTGGGACCATTGATGACAAGAAAAGGGAGATCGCTGCTTATTTCGCTCATGTCACCCAAGAAACTGGACGTAAGTTGATTATATATATATATATATATTTATTATATTTTTAAATATATGTATATATATATAAATACTGAAAAGAAGAATATTTATATGGTTGAACTTTGTTCACAGACATGTGTCTCATTGAAGAAAACAACGGTGCAAGCAAAGACTACTGTGACAGAACAAAGACGCAGTACCCATGCAATCCAAACAAGAAGTATTACGGACGTGGGCCACTTCAATTGACGTGGAACTACAACTATGGTCCCGCCGGAGGAGACATCGGTTTTGATGGCCTGAACCAGCCGGAGAAGGTGGCCAATGATGTGGTGGTCTCTTTCAAGAGCTCACTTTGGTATTGGATGACTAACAACGCGCACAGGCACATGGTCGTCGACCAAGATTTTGGAGCCACCATCCGAGCCATCAATGGCAAATATGAGTGTGATGGTGGGAACACGGCCGCCGTTAATTCTCGGGTTGGGTACTATAAAGACTATTGCAACAGGCTTGGTGTGGATCCAGGGAATCATCTTACTTGTTAGATGTGATTGAGTGTGGCTTTAATCACTGAGTGAGTTAGTGGGTCTTGTGTTATGGTTGTGGTTTTATTTTAATAAGTTGACGCTTTGGTCCTCTCTATATGTACTTGTTTTGAGTGGAAATTAATAAAGCATATTTTAATAAAATAATTATTTTTGTGTTGATTTTTCTTTTTAATAATTGGGCATTTGGTCCACTATGAAAAGTATAATTTGGAAAAAATTCATAGTCATGTTTAAAATTGGTTGGATACAATAATATTGAGTACCCACTCCCCAATTGTAAGTGCAGATTTATAATTCAATTCTCATGTTAATTGTGTAAATATGTATTTATGAACTTATATTTTTGTGCGCATACCCTTATGATAATTGTGCCTATCACATTGTGTTTATTAAAAAAAATTGATTTGACACTACAATAAACCATATATATTGGGTTTTAGAAGTGTTTATTTGCTAATTTACTTTTTACAAAAAATTAATAATAGAAGAAAAAATTACAAAAAATTCAACATATATATAGTCATGTTTAGGAAGAATTTAGAATAAAATATCACCTTCATTGTTTGCCATACACAAACATAACCAGACAGGGTTTCAATTTCTTTTGCTTGTGTCTTTTGTTTACTTCCAAGTCAGGCTTCACAAAGACAAAATGTGTGGAAACGTTGAAATTCTTTTACCTAATTTTCCAATTCATATAAAAAAGCAAATGTCCTTCTCTCTGATTAAAAAAAAAAAAACATTATTCACATTTCTAAAACTTATACGAGAGAAAGAATTACCAAACAGAACAATATGTTCCCTTTAATTCTGTTTGAACACAACTAAAAATTCTCTGGCATGTGCATGTCTGCTGACTTTGTGGTAGGAAGGAAAAAATAACTCTTAATTTTTTTTTGACAAAAAAAAAAAAATTCTTAAGTTGATATATTCGGACCTATATACATATATTTTTTATTGGTTTCCTTAATCTAAATTAACAAAAAAAAATTATCTATAATTTTAAGGAAAATTTTCACATATATATACCCATAAGAATGTGTATATGATTTTCTTTTTTTTAAAAAAATAATATTTATCTATACTTAAACCTCACAAAATAACAAAATTTATATATATAATTTTATAATTTAAATTTAATATTAAAAATTTTAAAGAAAAAATCAGTTAATTTTTTCATAGCTCTTTTAAGGAGAGTAAACTTTAAAAAAATATACTAAAGTAGAATTATTTTTTAAATTTATCTCATAAATTAATATAAATTAAAATACTCTTAACAATCACATATAGTGATGCATCTTAATTAATTGCATCTCCACATAAGTGTACATTTAAAGGACAAATCGTTGGTTGTGGTTTATGTGTATAAAAATGGCAAATATTTTTGGAAATAAATAACCAATACATTAGATATACTTTCATAATTATTTTTTTTTACTATTTATTTTTTAATAAATTTATGGTTTATCCATCATATTAATAATAATAATTTTTTACAATAAAATGTGTCAAATCCCAAAGTTTGTTTCATTTTTCTGTAAAAAAATCATGAAATATATTTATATTCAAAAATAAAAAAAAATTCATAGCTTTTTATCTGACTGTCCAACCGCATAGCGTAACACTTTATAATAACTCTGTCAATAAATCCATTAATTTTTAAAAAAATCTTATAATTATGGAATATCCATATTATATATGTTGAAGGGAGGCGAAATCAAACTAATGTCAAAGTACAAATATAAAAAAAAAAATACGTTAAAAAAATATAATAAATAATATAGCTACCAAACTCATTAATATATATATATATATATATATATATATATATATATATATATATATATATATATATATATATATATATATGTATTTCTGATAATTTTTTCCACCCAAGATGATGGTTCACCTTTAATTAATTTAGTGCCTTAAAAAGAAGAATGCTAAGTTAGTCCCCCTATTAATGTATTAAACAGTCATATATAGATGGAAAATAAATATTCCATTATAAACAACAAGAACACAAGTCAAAGAAGAGAATTGTCCTTCGTTTGAAAAACATGCATAATTAATAAATTTGATTCCTACAAACAAATCCAAACTCTAAATTTAGTTTCTTTACTCCAAATGTTTCTTTTAATAAAGAACTAATCAAAGTTGGTGAAGCATTAGAAACAAAACTCTCAACATTAATTCAACAACATGATCAACATTCAACAACAGCATTTAAAACATTGTTTATATAAATGATTGTACATAAGAATCAAAGAACAATTTGAACATAAAATCAAACAAAGATCAAAAAGAAAAAAATAAATAAAGAAAAAAGTTTCACTCTAACAAATATAATATATTCTATGATCATGTATCTATATATCTCTCTAAATATATTTATTACTTGACAAGAAACTAATGACCAGGGCCTTTAGGACTTGGCCCTGCAGGTAACCTTTCCATCCATGACACCATTGTAGACCTTGCCTTCTCAAAGAGATCAGTAGGATAAGCAAGATGAAAGCTTGAGCCATCAAAGCAATCAGCCGGTAACCGGTTCGAAACATCGCTTTCGTCGTTGGAGATCTCCGGCGTCGATCTCACCGCATGGGCTACATGCAAACATGCAAGAGAAATGAAGATGATGAGGATGAATGAGATAACAAAGTTTGGTGATCTCCAAGGACTCATGGTTTGAGAACTTTTTTGGTGTTGTTTTTAGGGTTTGAATGGAGAAGAGGAGGGTGTGAGGACTAGTGTTTATATAGAGTTTGAGAGTGGTGGCATTTCTGTAATTTTGGTGATTGTAAGGGTTGAATATTGAGTTGACTGCGGGATTATTGTGCAAGCGCCGAGTACTAGTCTGCCACCTTTTTAGTATTTCGAAATGACTAAAATGCCCTTAGAGAAAGGTCTGGTCTATTTGAGCCTAATCCTTTGAAGAGTTCCGGTCTAACTTTTTTTAATGACTTTTGTTAGTGGATTAGTTAGTTAATTAGATAAGTAACTATAACTTTTTTTAGTTGCTAATCAAATAGGGTGCACATGATTCAAAACTTGTTATTTATTTATTTATTTATTTTATATTTTTAAGAGATGCAAATCTAGCTAACCCTAAATCATGGTAGGGTTTTGAGCGAACTTCATCAATTTCCATGAATTCTATTTACTAGCTTTGCATGGAAGAATGAGGACCATCCAAGAATTAAAAAAAAATATATATATATATATAGTTATAGAATTTGGTTGGTGGAGTTTGCTTGAAGTTGAAGGATAACAAAGAATGGACTTCAAAACCTTGAAAATGGTGGAGCACATGAGTAAATCTTGAAAGTGGAGACTAGGTTTTTGCCTTGTCCCTTTCTCAAATAAAATTTTAAAGAAAGATCATTATTTAATCATTAATTTAAAATAATAATAATAATAATAATCTATTTATACATGCAAGGGCATTTTGGGCAATTTAATTATTTGAAAAAGCTTAATAACTAGTCAAAATTTTCACAAGATGCATGACGAAAACATGGTAACCTACAAATGCTTAAGTTAAAACATGCTGAGGACCAACACATGGATTTTGTGTATGTTAACCAAAAGTCAAATACCACGTTTACATGGTCAACCTGTTTGACCAGTCAAATGCCAGTTGCTTGTTGATCAGGGTTAGGTGGTGTTGTTTGGCTTCTTGTTCTTCATGTTCATCAATAATTCATTAAGTATGAAACAAAAGTTACTAATTGATAACATAATCACATCAAATTAACAATTAATTGAGTTCCAACTGCTCTGGTTCTCTTGATTAATATTAATTGCAAACAAACACCATAATTCATAACTCACAAGAGATTCAACTTAAAAACAAAGAATTTTTCTGAAACTTAATAATGATTTAGAACACAAAGAACATGCCTCTGAATCACAACCAAGATTTATTTCAAGCAGGGACGGAACCAGGACTTGATAGTAAGGGGGGCTGAAGCCTAAAGGCAAAACAAAAAAATAAAAAGTAAAAAAATAGTCTAACAAAATAATTATTTTAAATGAAGAATAATGGGCTAATATAACCAAAATTTAAATAGACATATTAAAAAAATATAAAATGTGAAAAAAATGCTCCAAGTGGGATTTGAACTTGGGTAGATCAAGAAGAGATCACATACCCTATGAATAATCCACTAACCACTCAAGCACACCCACATTTCACATTTTTATGTGTCCAGATATTGTATTTTACATGAAATTAAGTATAGAAAAATCGAAAACCACAAAATCTTATATTGTAGGTTGACAGAAGCACATACACTATAAAGTATATACACAAACAAAGACTTGATACGCTGCCATGTGTTTCCCTTCACAATAAATCACTGCATCAAGAGAAACATTGAGTTTAGGTAGATCTTCATTTTTTTTTTTTTAAGGATAAGTACTTAAGTTGAAGTACTTTGAGGGATAAGATTGGCAGCCTAATATTCTTTAGCCTTGCTCCGGAGTTCATTGAGTTCCTTCTCAATCTCCATATCTCGGAAAGAAAATGAGGCATTTGAACTGCTTGCCGCTGCGCTGCTGGCCGGGAGCTCGCCTTTCTATTTAGAGAACATATATATGGTGAAACTCAGTCTTGATTCGGTGCATAAGTCAAATATGTTTGCAGAGGAGAGTTTACAATCTAATGGATAAAGATTTGTGCTGAATAAAAATGGAATGACATTATATCAAAAGGAATTGTGAAATTACTTGAGCTCTCAGGTTTACTTAAAACAGTCATGAAAGAATAAGCTGAGCAGGATATGATTAGGACATACCAGAGAGCTCCCTGAAATCTCCTTTCTCAGTTTTGCAAGATCATCATCCACTGATGATGTCTCAAGCAATGCAAACTGCAAATAACAGTGATTTGAATAAAAAATCATGCACCTTCTGTATCATACTCTAGAATCAATATGGAAGAAATGAATCACCTACCTTTCCTTCTAGATCATCAGTTGTTAACTGATTGAGAGCCTCTGCTTGAGATTCCATAGCCATAACTGTTTACAGGAAAAATTTGATAACTAAGGCTCAAAGCATATTTTCTTACAAGCATTGCAACTTCATGCTGAAGGCTGTCCTACATCCTTGGACTAAAACATGCAAAGAACTCAACCAATTGAGCAAAAGGAAGCTTGTATTTCCTGGCCTAGTGATAATGTGGATCTAGTTTGCCACTAATTTAACCATTTTATCTAACATGTGATCCTTAACTAGGAAAATTCATAACATAGGTTTTGGAATCATTTTTTGATTAGATATTCTACATGGAAGAGGAAAACCCAAACCTTTTTCCTCCATCTTTTCAAATGCTGAAAGGGCACTGCTTGTATTGACATTTCCCAACATCTCGTTCACTTTTGTTGCAGTTCTACACCAAAGAAAATTTTGCATTTCGCATTTTAGGAAATGAATAATAAGTTAAAGCAAAAATTATGGTCGCAGAAGGTCACAGACTTTGCTGACTGAGCACGAGCTTTCAGAGTATCTTTCTTTGACCTGGCCTCTTGTATCTTGCTCTCCAAAAGCTGTTAAAAAATTTCAGGAATATAAACCACAGCATAATTAATGACTCTCATTTGAAACCTCCACATAAAAATAGAAACAAAATTAATAACAATGAGTTTGACAAACACATGTACAGTTGGAACTCTGAATGAAAGATTGGAATTAGAAGTGACATCCTCAGAGAGATGAAAAGAAATGTTCTCATAGAAGAGAAAAAAATGATGCATGTAGTAAATACCATTAGTTCTATTATGTCCAAACCATAATTTAGGAGACAACAAGGCCCACGCACTAGACACAATGAGGAAGTGGGACTATATGAATATATGAGAACCATATTAGAGGCAATGGACTTACCCGAGTATTGGACACGAGATTCTCAACCACACCTTTCTGTTGATCCAACTGAGATTTCAAAGAGGCTGCATTATCCTGAGATAAATGAGAAGTTCAAGTAAATATATAATAGTTATAACTTTTGACTTTTGACTCCGCATTTCACAAAAGTAAACCTAATAAATATGTTTCTAAAAGAGCAAATCACAGGTAATGTAGTAATTTTCAAATAAATGTGTTATCATCAAATGACTATATATAACATAGGATTTTTGGATATTTTGCATTCAAATGATTTAGTTGCTATTTCCTTGATCTTAGAAATAATACACTTTCCAAGTAAGGTTGAGTTAAGGCAAATAGCAAATGAATCTTCCATTCTATCTCCAACTGAGGCAGAAGCACCTTGTGTCCCAAATTATGCACTTCCTCTATCTCAAGTAATGGATCATGAAAAGTTGCGCTCAAAGGTCTAACATGAAAAGTAAGCTCAATGGATGTCTTGACAATATATTCAAGTAACTGACTAAGTTACAAACTATACCTGTGAACTAGCATCAGTTGTATGCTCAGAAAAACACATTTTTCATAATTATGCAGATAAAAGTGAATTTGCTTCATACTAAGAAGAAAATGTCTATCAAAACCAAAAGAAAATGGTTATGAACTCAATTTCAGGCTTAGATGTTACTCTCAACTATTTTAAAGGCCAACAGGCAGCTATAGATATTACTCAGGTTAGGTATACGGGCAAGGCTGTTTAATGTCCAGTATGAGTACATTCCCACCAAAAATAAAAAATAAAAAAATGAAACTCGGTTGGGCAAACTGCACATTCAGGCCATTAAATTTTAGAAGATCATGTAAAAGTTCCCTTTCAAAAGCACAATAACAATCCCAGGTCTGCCTTTGGGACATTAAAATATCCAAACAAACAGAAGTGATACAAATTACATCTATCGCATCAAATAATATAAAAAAGGTCAATAAAAATGGTCAAGAATCAATTTGCTAGCTTACCAAAATTTCAAGGAGATACCTACAGCATAAGATTTTCGCCTTTTGAGTGCCTCACGAGCAAGATCCTCATCTCCTTTTCCTAGAGCAAGTTGAGCCCTACGATACCTGCATTGACAACTGAACTAGTAAGCACACAATAAAGGCAAGAACATTAGGATCAGTAAATAGTTCTGCGTTTCTAAGATTCTATTACCAGTCCTCAGAAGCTTGTTGGGCAGCTTTATACTTGTTCTCCATTCGCTTTTGAGATGCTAAAACCTTGAACATAAAATTAGAGATCAAAAAACTTCTTTTAGAAGATGAATTATGATAAAATTCCAAGGATAATCATTTTACTATGAACACACAAACAAGGGTGTGGTGGAAGGGTGGTCAGCAAATATGTTTAACGAAAGCATAAGTAAAAGCTAGAGATATATACCTGTGCTGTGGCTTGACGCATCTTAGTCAAGTCATCATTCATTTCCTGTACAGCTTGTTCCAAGATTTTCTCTGGATCTTCCAGTGAACTCACAAGTGCATTTGCATACGACTAATTATACAAATCAGTAACATTAAAAATACAAAAAGAATGAAATGACCAATAATAATATATCAACTTCATTCATGAATTATATTTCACAAAACTTACTTTAATAACCCTAGCAAATCGATCAAATAAATTCATTTGAGTACCAAGAGCTCCACCACGCCCACCACATCTCAATCTATTAGAGGTAGATAGCTTTATCCCTTTTGTTTTAAGACCCCCAACTGCCAAGGATACAGATATCACACACAGATTAAGGTTATGCAATGCAGCTCTCTGATATTAGACAAGCAAAACATTGTGGTTGGTTGATGAATAAAAACATTTAGAGAAGAGCATTCAAGAAATAAACAATCAAAAGAGTGAAGGAATTGAATGTTTAACGCTATCCAAACGGGCATCCTATGGCCTACAAGGTAACATCAGCAGTTTTCTTGCAGATAAATGAGATAAAAAAATTTCTTAAGATTAGACAAATTTTAAGAATTTCAAAAAGGAAGCTGATCATAACATATATTTGCAAAAATGCATAAATGAAACTATACAACATTTACCACACTATAATCAAGTCTAATATAAAAAAAGGAGAAACCTTTTATCATTTAAAAAGAAGAATAAGAAGAAGAAACAATCTTTTACTCAATTAGTCCTCACCAAAAAAAAAATTACTTACATAAAACTTTATAACATTTTCCACCGAAAAAAAAAAACAGAATCATTTACTCAAATTACTCCCCACCAGCACAATATAAATTCGATTACCATAATCAATAGAGCAAAATCTTACTAACTAAGTAAACCTAGACTGCAATAAATACAAGAAAAGTATAAAATCTGGTCCATTCGCTGAAAAAAAAAACACTACAATTCAATCCAAAATATAAAAAATTCGCGATCACAACAAGAAAAAAAAGGATAAACTGCAAAGAAATCGAAATCGATCATTATACCACCGCCATTGAGAAAAGAGGTCCCAAGGGATCGCCCAGTGACCGAAACCCGCCTCGATTGAGCTTCCAAACAACAAGAAGGTGTGGGCGCCAAGTTCAACCCATTAGCAGAAGCCTTCATCGCCATTGTTGAGCAAAAAATCCACTTCCAAGATCGCAAAGAATTCAACCAAAACCCCCTCCGAGAATAAAAAAAAAAAAGAAGGGTTTTTTTGGCTAATTTCTCGTCCCCAAAATCCAGGTTGAACAAGAAGCACAAAAACGTCTCCTTTTATCCACGAGAAAGAAGATCCCACGATGAGAACCACTAATTCTACGGTTGTGATTAAAGAATCCTCCACATCGAACGGTTTACAATCACTATATCTGAAGAACTACTGTAAAATTTCAGAAAAACCCCTTTAAAATGTACTAATAATTAACAAAAAAACTTTAGGGTCTTGGATGCAAATAACCTCTTCAAAACCCTTGCACTTCTCTGCCTCGCCATTCACCTTCGAATCCCCAAAGCTCTCATCAATGGCGGCGACCCTCATTCTCCACCGCGTCTCACCGCTTCCCCTTCTCCGCCACCACCGCCCCTCCCCATCACTCACCATCAATCTCCCTCTCCGATCACCGCCGAGTACCACTCCTCTTCCCCGGATCTCAATGTCCTACCGCTCCGCCGTTCCCGCCACCGATCGCTTGATCTCCACCGCCTCCTACGCCCTCCCCTTCTTCAACTCACTCCACTACGGCCGCTTCCTCTTCACCCGCTTACCCATTCTCGCCACCGCCCTCAACCCCATCCTCCCTCTCATCGCCGCCTACCGCTCCATCCCCTACGCCGCCTTCGTCGCCTTCTTCGCTCTTTACCTCGGCGTTGTCCGCAACCCTCAGTTCAGCCGCTACGTCCGCTTCAACGCGATGCAAGCCGTGGTGCTGGACGTGCTCTTGGCTTTGCCGTCGCTCATCCAGCGAGTGTTCGGCGTGCCGACGAGAGGGGTCGGCTTCCAGGTGCTGGAGATTGGGTATAGCTCTCTCTTCGTGTTCAGTTCCGTGTGCTTCGTTTACGGCTTGATTAGCTGCGTTCTCGGGAAGACGCCTTACCTGCCGTTCGTCGCCGCCGCCGCTGATCGCCAGCTCTGATGAGGTTGATGATCTTTTTATCCTTCTGAATTGTTCGAGTTGTTTCTCTATATAAATTAGAGTGCATTTTCTCCCCCAAAAAAAAAAATTTGAAAGAAAAAGAAAATTCATAAATTTATTTTTCTGTGATGTTTTGAAATTAGAAAATAGAAGAGAGGTTTTTAATTCAAACGACTATTTAGTCTATTGGCATCGGGTCCCTTGCGTAGGGTGTTTGTCTCGAGTGTCGAGTGTGGCTCCTCGAGTTTGATCCCCGTCTCGTGTAAGGTGAGGGTACGGTTTAGTGGTGAGCGTTGCTTCTCTACGTGTTTGTCTCTAGGTTCCGGTGCTTGTCGTCTTTCTCAAAACAAAAAGAGGTTTTTTTTTTTTTTTTAAATGTGGAGTTTGGGTTTCATTTATCCTATAATTATTATTTGTAAGGTCGTTTTGTATCTACAAAGTGCAAAATGCTGCTATTTAACTAATGAGTTAGATTTTTGAGAAATGATAATATTCAAATATATAAATTGTTACATTTATATTAATTTTTATTTAAATACTCAATTTATTTAGTGAGGAGGTTTAAAATAATTTTTTAGATATTAAAATAATCACATCATGCAGGGGAAGATCGAGGGTGTTTACTTTCTCTTACGTGTGAGTTATTTCTTATTTCTTCTCAAATGTGTGGTTATTTCTTCTCAAGAGGTGGTTAGGATATAAATAAAAATATTTTTTTTTTATAAATTAATGATAAATATATATTATTTTTTTTACATTGTGTTTAAGAATGTCTCATTTTAAATATAAACAAGATAAAACCACTAAATTATGTTTTAATTTATTAAATAAAATATTATTGTGTTTGTTAAGATTAAGATTTAATGACCTGTTCTTATTATATAATAATAAATTTAAGGTAAATGAATGATATTTTGAAACAGGTTTAAAATTATAATTTTACTTATTAATTAATAAATTAATGAGGTAAGTTAATTTTACCCTTTTTTTCTTATTTTGTTAACAAATTTCTATTTATATGTTATTTAATAATTTTTTAATGGTTCGATTGCTTAAATAAAATAAAAGAATAAAAAGTTCAGTTTTAATTATACAATTTTTTTTATAAAATTAATTAAAAAAAAAACAGATACAGAAATACACACCAATTACAATAG
This sequence comes from Dioscorea cayenensis subsp. rotundata, assembly GCF_009730915.1. Classification (NCBI taxonomy): domain Eukaryota; kingdom Viridiplantae; phylum Streptophyta; class Magnoliopsida; order Dioscoreales; family Dioscoreaceae; genus Dioscorea; species Dioscorea cayenensis. The sequence continues at coordinate 3,460,466 of NC_052480.1, read as the reverse complement.
ATTAGCATATAATAGGGAGAACAACTCAAAATCTCTTAATCACATATACGAGTAATTACCGTACACCAACTATTATGATTTCTTTTTAATTTTCTAGAAATATATGATAAAATATAACATTCAAATTATATATAAAAGAAAAAAAAAAAAAGGGTCCAGAATAATATATAGAGTTTTTTAGGACAAGTTAAGATAGACAGCGGCGACAACCCCAACGGCGTAGACTCCGATGATCCTCCCAACAAACCCAGCTCCGGCGTGGCTCGCGATACCAACTCCGGCTATGCCCGCTGCGCCGATAGGCACCCCCTTGATCACCGTCGAGCTGGCACCACACACCACTGCATCCTGGAACAGCTCCAGCGCGAAAGAACGGAACTGGTTTGGATAGAGATCTTCCCATCCGCCGTGCGGATCCAGCCGGTGTAGCGCTGCATCGACCTGGGCTTGGCTTGGGGGTGAAGAAACCCAACGGTGGATGAGGGGGACGGTGGTGGAGAGTGTGGTGTGGAGGTGAACGGCGGCGTCAAGGAGCTGGTAGCGGCGGAGGCCGGAGAAAGCGTGCTGGGCTTTGGACTGGCAATCGGCGTAGATGGAATTGCAGGCGGCGGTGAAGGCCGGAGAAGAAATGAGGGTTTTGTTGATCCGTTTCGAAACGAAGAGACCCATGGAAAGATGACTTTGTATGGGTCTTTAGTGGGGGTTGGGGGTGGGAGTGGGAGTGGGGTATTTTTGTACATTTCAATTTTTGAGTTTTGCTTGGGTATCCAGACAAAAATAGATATTTGTTGTTGAATATCATATATTTATATTTATATAAAAGTTAATTTAAAAAAAAACCTTCATTTTCTTACTCTATATATATTACTAAATATGAACAAAACGACCACTTTTTAGTGTCATGCAATTAATCTTTCAATGTACCTATGTCCTCATTTTGTATGTGCTAAATTTTAAATCTTATTATAAAATTTTAAGGGAAATGAACAATCTTCTATAAAAAATCTAATATTAATAAATCAAGAGATTATTAAGTCAAGAGATCATTGATGATTCAACATAATTTTAAATTAAATTTAACAAATTAAAATGCATAATAAAAATAACATAAAACCAAATATTATCTCATTTTGATCTATCACCACTAAATCCCTTATTTAGAAATATTCATGTCCTTACTGAAAAAGTAAAGTGAATTTAAATCTCAACTCACACAATCTGAAATACACAAATGAATGATGAATTGAGAAATTAATTCTTTACCAGTGTATGCCCTTCCAAAAAGTCATACTTGTTAGTATAATCCACAAATTAAAAAAAAAAAACACGAAGGGAAAATAAAAAAACAAACAAACAAACAGTCAATGATTGATAGAATAATTACTGTTAATATCAAACAAGAGAGCATCCTCCATTCAATGACTATCATGGCTCAAAACCAATTTTTGTATATACAGTCCTCTAAAAGCAAAAATCAAACATATACAAATAAGAATATATTCAAATATGAAGATTTTGGTGGCAGGTTATCTATTTTCTTTCATTTGGTAGATACATTCATATTTCTCTCACATCTCCCCAGAGTTAACACAAGTGCAGTATACATATGGAGATATATTAAACAAGCAGGAATTCATTGTTTAGTTAAATAAAAAACAAAAATAAAAGGAAAAAAAATAAAAAATAAAAAATAAGAAACTTGATTAGCTGGCAAGGTGGCTTGGAGATCTATTAAACATAGCATGCCACATGTAGGCTCTTGATAAGACCATCTCCAATTCATGGTGAGTCCAGTTCTCTGTAGGAAGGTGTTGAAGGAACATGACCATCTCTTGAAATTCAAGCTTTTGGAGCTTATCTGACCACTGGATAAAGTTGGTAACATCATCAGATTTTTTTTAAAAAAAATAATCATTGAACCCGAAGAAATAACTCGATAAAGTAGTGCAATAACTTGGAAGATGATGAAATGAAGCTTTAATAAACAACATCATAGTTTTCATCTTTAATCATGAAGACACAATTCAACCTGAGCATTCTCTGTTTTTCAAGAATGTATGCCAATTCTCTTGGATGGATCTCTCAATAATAGTCCTAAGAAGATGATTTAGTAATTTCTGGTAGAATTACTTGAGTGGATTTCATAAACAAAGGTATTCCTATCTAACAAATTACTATCGGAAAAATATATGGTCATTGTTCCCAACCAAAGCCATAAGTAAAATTCTTCATTAGAGCTATTCGGATTGAGCATCACAAGATAAAGTATAGAAAAGAAAAACTAGACAACAGAGAACTGTCTAGATAACCAATCTAAATTTATCAAGTTTATGTTATTCCATACGTCAGCTATGAAATTTTGTAGTAAATAATAGAGAAAGAGACAACTCACTGTCAGTAGAAAACTGGCACATATATAGACAAGGAAATCCGGCAATGAGTCACCTTCAGCAAGATAAGTATCCCATAAACGCGTAACCAGATGGAAAGGGATCTACAAAGTTATGAAACACACTTTAGCTTTATCTGTTAACATTCAAAAGCCTCACACTTCTAAATTTACTTAATGACTACCTCACGATTTAAGAGACAATTGAACCAACGAAAAGCAAACTGAAGAAACTCCAGCCCTTGCTCCTCCATGTGTCTGGAAACCGGTTCTTGCAAAAAAATAAAATATAAAATAAGTCAATGTTTGAATTTGCAGAAGCATGAGACTAATTAATTGAACAGAAAGGCATAGCAAATCAAATATTAATATTGCATGTGCAATTCAGGGAGCCAGAAGAGCAGGAATAAAATAAAATAATGATTTTTATGCTTCCAGGAAATCTAGTGTAAACATAAAATAAAAATAATGATTTTGCACGACGAGAATTTGATCTAAGCAAAGTGGCAGGTGAAGCATAAACGAAAGAACTTTCTACAGTTTTTAAGTTACACAATGGCCTTCAATCGTGATTATAATTACTTTATTTTTCACAAAGCAACTCAATTGAAAGGTGAACCCCCTTCATTCATGTGCATGGTCCGTGTGATAGTCAAATGGAAAAAATGAAAGATATAAATGTTAACTGCAATATGTTGCTATAACATAAGTATTGGAAAATTCATTTACAAATAATTAAAATGATACCATCTATCCGTCGAACCAGCTCTTTCAATTTGAAAACAAGCCGCTGAATTCCAGGTTGAGCAAATGTATAGTGATCTTGCATACCATCAAGAAGTTTTGAGAGGCACCAATAGCAGTCAGCTTCTACACAAGAGATAACTTCTCCAGATAAATCTGAAATTGACCAATTTTCCATGTTTCCATCTAGATATTCTGATAAAAATACTATTAGAAATGGTGTAACAAGATCATTTATTCCTTGGACATATCCACTTGCTGGATGGCGAATAGCCCTGAAAAGAGTTTTAGGGGCATTTAATCATGAAGGAAAAGCTAAAAAGTTGTTCTAAAGAGATCTTTAGATAGAAATTTGAGTTGCAGAAGCAGCACAATTATATGAATGGGTCAGAATCAAATATATTCATAAATTGAAGTACAAAGCCAATGTTTTGTTTACAGGTAAACCACATTCTCAGGGTTTTTCTTTATTAACAATTATACATATGCATGAATATTTTCAAAAATATGCTTAGACTATATGTTAATGACTCCTGGCATCGAGAGTACTAAATATTCAGGCACAAGTTTTACAATTCCCAGTTGGATTTGTTCAATGGTTCACATAACAAGTGGAAACAGTATGCAAACCCTTTAATCATAAAAATGCAAATGTTAAGTGCAGTAAAGTAGAAGTAGAAGAATGATCTAACAATATTCCTGACCAATAAATAGCTACCATAGAATGACTCCCTGTAAAGAACCTTCATCATACATTACACATTTAACTAACAAAATTGAAAAGTTATAACCACAACTATATAGGAAGGGCTCTGCGTGGTAACAAGATTTTCATCTAAGTTTCCATGTCAAGAAAAATTGTAAATTCAGGAAAATTCACAAATGTCCTACGTACCCATTTGTTAGAGTATTGTTGGTTAATACCTCAAGATTTAAGCTACTTACAAACAAGTATCTACATTGCCCTCTATCTGGAATGAGGCAAAGCTGAAAGAGGATAAAGCTGGTGTCTATCATTTGATACAAGGGTAGATATACCTTACAGCACAATTCACAAATTAAAGAACCAATTGAGATCATATCCTAGGTAACACATAAAAATTGAATAATCAATGAAAGTAATTTTATAATATTTGAACTGGTATGAACAATTCTGAACATATCTCTTCAGGCAAATAAGTATTCAAAATAGAACCTTTTCAGGCATAAATATAATAATAAATAAAATAAAAATAAAATAAAATAAAATGCAAGACCATGTATAGAGGATGCGCTCCAAGGACTTTTGAACTTGTTCTTGCTGAAAGAAAGTAACATCAGGCACAGTCCTTGGGCAGTCGATGGCAATCTGACAACCAAATCCAACAAGATGCAAAGTTAAAAACAGACAGTATGGCTTGGATGCAAAGAGAAAAAAATGGTTGACAACTCCACTCTTTAAATACCTGTCGAAGCATGTTGATCTCGTCATCGGAACGCTCACTTTGAGGAATCTCGTAATACTGAGAAACACAGTCAAGATATTCCAGCCGTTTCCTTCTTAAAGCTCCCTCTCTTCGATCTGAATTAGGTGATGCATACCCCTGTTGTCAGCTAACACTTAAATTACAAAAAAAACAGTAAAAAATCTATAATCGATCAATGTTAGCAAAGTTTTGTAAAGAAACAGAACCAAGGAATGCCTATTGATCATTCCAGTGAAGTTGGGCTATACATTGCTCAAAAGTAAGGACACATACCAAAAAGAGAATTATATATCAAGAAATGAATCAGAGCTAGAAATAAAGCTTTCAGAAAACATATCCAAGCCATTATCAGCATAAATTCTACATGCTTTTTCCTTAAAATCGCATTATGTTAAAAAGAAGATATGTCCTTTCGATCTTAAATTTTGAGATAACAAAGATGAGGGAAATATAGCAGTAATGAAGCAATACAACAATATCTCTTTCTTCCTGAAAAATTGCAGTATGACTGCTTGAAAATAACATCAACCACCAATCTATACTCCACTCAACTCACTGCATGAAGGGTTAGTCTCCAAACTTTTGGGAATCCATATATTTTTAAAAATTAGTAAATCCACAAATAGGGTATAAAACGTTTTCCTGTCTATTGAAAATTACTGGGACAATCCAAGCACCTACTGCATGAAAATGAGACACTGTTGGAACCCTATAGCAACTGATAACCATGCTACCAAGAAGAAACAAAATGAGAATGAACCAATCATGCTAGCCAACAAGTACTAACTTCCAGTACAACTTTAATATTAATATGAACAAAGCAATTTATAATAGCCATAAATAGTACATAAATCATCATCAAGAGGTCATTTACCAATAGAAGCCTCCATACATTAGGGCGCATATATGGTGGGGCACCACTCCAAGCCAATTCTCGCAATTTTTCTGAAAGAAATTGAACATCATTAATGCAGGACACAGAAAAACAAAATGCACGTAGGCTAGTAGCCATAAACTTAGTTTAGACCTGTACTAATAACATGAATGACGTTAGCAAAAAACCCGACCTTGAAAGTTAGCACTTAACAACCTAATCAATGCAAATTATGAACATAAAAACATGTGACCAGTATAGAAAATGGTGTCTTATATATTAATACGCCTTTATGCTGTTTTTGAGCGATTGAGGTTTCCATTTTTGTTATGGCATCATCATCTAAAGCTGCGGGCTTCACCTTTCCAGTCTCTTATAGGCAAAAATTGTAATGAGAAAATTTTATTGGCAACAAAATTAAAAAAAAAGATCTATAGATTATGTAACAAAAATGAGTAAGTTGCTAGCATGAAAAGTTTACCCAATACGACAGAATTAGCAGACAACTCCTTTGTAAATTTCGCAACCCTGGCAGAATCCGTTGCTCTAGCTCCAGAAACTGATTGCTGAGCATCTGGGGATAAGCACTTGCCCTTTGGTGGTATTGATTGAGATTTCTGAAGGCTTGAATTTCTTACTGTGTTGCCTGAAATTTGAAATTCCACCTGTATTTTAAGCCCTTCAGTTCTTTTACTCAAAACCTAAATGCATATTGTTTAATACAAGTACCATTAATGTTACCTCAGAAGAATTATCTGAATGATAACTTGGGTCAAGATCATTTTCAAAGGTGCTTTTCTCAAATTCTTCACTATGCTCATGTGAAGTAGACACATTTGAGGGCTCATATTTTCGAGTGAGCATAACTTTCCCTGGAAATGTACGACCTTTAAGTAACCTGGATAAAGAAACTAAATTATAAGATATAAATAATGAAGAAGTGTGATACAAGCACGCATCTGTCCACACAATTAAATCAGGAGAGTAGAAAAAATAATTATGATCATGTCAAACATTTTAACTAAAATATTTTTACATGTACAGGCATCAATATAAAGTTAGATTGATTGTTCATCAGAAGTACAAAATTAAACTAATGAACTTCAAGAAGACACAACAACAAAGCCTGAAAATAGACAAATTAAAGCTTTTTTTTAGCCACATATGAATCATTTTGCGCTTCTAAGTGCAATCTTATACTCACTAATACCAGATCTACTAATGAAATTCCAACATAACTCGAATCAGCAAAAATAAACACATCTATCCATCTAATAACATCAGAAACAATCACATTAACCACATAAGCACTCAATCCCAGGCGACAACATAGCAAAACCAAAAAGAAGCAATCCAAAATTTCCAATCCAAGATCTGAAAAGCACTAATCCAAGAGCAAGAGAAAGAGAAGATCAAGTACAAACCCCTGGACACTCTTGAGTGTCTGGTTGAACCGCCATTCAAGATTAGGGCTTCCACTGCTACTTCCGGCATGGATCTCGCGCCTCCTTCCCTCATCCCCGTTTCCGCCATCTCCGGCACCTTCTCCGGCGCCGGCGCCGCTCCTCATGGCTCCTCTCACGGTCGTTTGACGACCATTTGCGTCGCTCTTTCTTCCTCTTTTCAACGCCAAGAGAGAAAGCAAGCGTTAGCTGAAAGTCTGCTCTAAAGTTGGTACTTTCGCAGATAACCCCTCGTTTTATAAAAGAATTGCTTCATTTTCATAAATGTCCCTCCAAATATTTTTATTTAGTACAATAACGGCTCAATTGCATTTACATTTTCATGATCATGATTGTATTTCTTCTCAGCACTTTATGAAATATTAAATCTTTAACCATTTTGTTTTGTTAAAAAAAAATATGTATAATTATTGGCAAATTATTTATTGAGGATATGTGAAACCATGAAAGTATATTTTTAATTTATAAATACATGTGAAACCAGTGAGTGCCCAAAAATTTGAATAAATTTCGTCTGCTTCAAAGTTGTTCAAACACTTAAGTCCTAAAATCAATTGAAAAGAGTTGCAACTTGGAAAGACCTTTTTTAAAAATTCAAATTTCCCAAAAAATCCACAACCAAATTAATCAATTCTTCATACATGAATTGATACATTGGAATACTTGCTAAATCACTCAAATAAAATGAACATTAACAAAATTGCACAACCTCGCAGTATTTCTGTTAATCTGTGTACACCATGGAAATCATACAGAACTGTCGAAACTCTTGCAGAAAAAATTTCTCATCATACATAAATGAGTTGTATAAAAGTTAATAATCATTCAACACAAAAGATATCAATGATTGATAGAAATACAGGTAGCATTTATACAATCTAAACCAAATAGTCATTGATTTATTGAGCAGCAATTTTGAATCAACAGCAAAGCCAGACACCCCCTTTTATGACAAAGCAGGACTCAAGGACAAGAAAACTAGAAATAAATAAATACATAAATAATTACATAAGTGAGCCACTTCACATGATGATTAAAAGATATACTCCGGCACCTCAAGGTGAAACCTTGCTACCTGCACCTTAAATTGCCTGCCTTCGGGTTTTGTCAACCTATAATCCAAGAACTAAATTAATACATGACAAGGAGATGAAATGATGAAGACAAAGAGTAGTGTGAAAATTGATAATGAATGCCACAACTAATATTGTTGTTCGGTAATTCAAATAACAGTCATATTCCGGTTAATTAGGCATACCTGCCAGGAACAAATGTAAATGATCCTTCAACAAAACCAGGTGATGCTGGCAAAGGTGTGCAACTTTCATATACAAATTCATCTCCATTTGGGAGCAAGAGAGGGTACTGCAACAATCAAAACAAAAGAAGAATATATATATATAAGCTTTTAAACGAATCTTGTCTTAGGCTGGGAAAAGAATGCATTTAGATAGAAAGCATATAAAAGCTGCAGGAAGCAAGCATTGCTGCAACTATTAAGCAATGTTCTAAATGGTACATGAAAAATTACTCCCAAAAACTAACATAGGTATCAAATGGAAACATCCAGGTAGCAAAACATTTACCTTCCCTATCACTCCCTCTCCGTTCACATCAGCTACAACATCATCCTTAGATTTGATAATCCAATGCCGTGAATAAAGTTGGCAAGATTGGTAGTACACGCCATCCAGTAAACATCCCTCAGGCTGGAGGGACATACGAATTGAGTATGCATAGCAGTAATCTCCAGTAGCACTGGAAACTTCAGGAACAAGAACACTAGATGCCCGAACCTAAAGAATCCAAATTGAAACCCACCTAAATTAATTAAACAGTTCAACAAAATGATAGGCAGCATACCTGTTATCTGTGATGGGATTATCTAATTATCAAGATAATACAGATGCCAATGACAAAGTCACTGCATTTCTAGAAACAGCACTTCATTCAGTAAACATCTAAAAAAAACTGATGTCAAATAAGATCAATAAAGTAATAAGGAAACTGCATGTGATTTCTCATATTTCATGATGGCAAACCTGGCAGAACTGGAACAGCATTAATAACTTATTAGTTAATTTTACTATTTATTATACCAACCTTAACCTTAACTAATGAAAAGTGATTATAATGGTAGGAAGTAGATCAGATTCGGTTCCTATAAGTAAAAAAACAACGAATCAGCTAAAATCTAAAATAGTGCCTGAGCCTCAAAAGTAGGATGCGCCTCTGAAGTTCGAAATCCAAATTGAAGGTAAAGACAAGGAGGGATAATAAAAGCATCTCTATGTACTAAAAGAAGGGTGCAATACATGACATGTTGACCAGTTGAAATCCAAGCGAAACCATTGTACTGTATTATCAAAGGAGGGCTAATAAAGGCATTGCTATACGCCAAAAGAAGGATTCAATACATGACCCGTTGATTAGTTAAAATCCAAGTGAAACTACCGTACAGCATTATAAAAGGAGGGGATAACAAAGGCATCCATACATGCTAAAAGAAGAATTCGATACATGATCCATTGATTAGCTGAAATTCAAGTGAAACCATTGGAATGCAATATAAAAAAAATGGAGTTGAAATTATTAAAAAGCATCAGGCACTCCAATGTCAAAAATCCATAATAACTAATATCAATGCAAGGCAAGGCCAGGAGATACGAAATTCATACCTTAACACCATTAGTGATGGCCACAGAACAGGAAGGAGGTTCTTCTGGAAACAAATTGATAACTCGAGCTTTCCTAAATTTACGTACTTGAATCATACCACTATGCAAGCGTCTGGAATACTCCTCTAGCCACAACAATAATGCATCTTGTGGTACATCCCTGGTGTCATCAACCCTTGGCCTAATCAAGGTGTGAGGTACACATGGAAATGCTTCTCCATTAATAGATACATTATTAGAGCCGACATACAGTTGCCCATCAACAGAATCAAGGAAAAACCACTTCTCAGCGTAGTATGAAGCTGCCACAATAATACGCTTGGATTTGACTGAACCAAGTGCTGCTTCAAATTCTCTAGTTTCAACAACAACACGGTCAAGAGGTAACAGGTGCACATTGACCACATGGTCATAGAACTCATAACCTCCAATAATGCCTAAAGGCGCCAAACGCCTGTGCTCGGAAGTATCTCGAGGTACAGTTCCTTGACCATCACAAAACCGGTATAAAAGTCTCATTGCCATCGGTAATTTCAACTCAAGTGTATCTTCCACTAGTTTTAGTTCAGCTTCAGAAGCACCTTTCCTCAATGTATCCTTGGCCTCTGGAAAGTTTGTAGCTAACCAACTACTAATCCCTTCCCAACATTGTTTAGTCCTCTTCACCAGAGGCAATGGGTACATACCAAAAGATTCATTCCATAGCTCATAAGTCGCCTGTACATTAGCATAAAAAAATAAACTGAGCATTTGTGGATTTGTATATATATACACAAGGATCACATGAACCTAAAAAAATGGCATCGAACGAGTTCACTAGCATCTTATTCATTGCTTTTCTATCTTATTTTCTCTATGTTATCAATAACAATAAAACATTTTCCTGTCTTCTTATACCTCCTTTTCTTCCACTCCCCCTCAAACCAAACACACCCACAAAGAGCTAAGGATTTCACCAAAATTCCAGGTAATCTTGAAGGGCAGGAACCAAAAAGCCTGGTTTTTGAAACATTCAATTTCCTAAAAATTTAATCTTTCAAAAAACCGACATTCATCTACATCAAAAATCCTCAAAAATCAAATACCCTAACACCAACTCAACCAAGCAAGATCTCATTAACTATTTTTTGTTTCCCAAATTTAAAACCAATTCAACACATATCAATGGACAAAGAGACCTAGAAAATCGATCACGATCGATACCTTGAAAGACAAGCAGGCTTCTCCATTAGGAGCGACAAGAGAAGAAACGCCAAAGTCGCGAGCGCAGAAGCGGCGCCAAAGGGAATCATCGAAGGCGCAAGAGCGCAGTCTAGTGCTGACGCAGGCAACCATTACTACATCGCGAGCGTCGAGCTTCTCTAAGATCGCATCGAGGACGACGAGGCCCTCCATGGCGTCCACCACCACCGCTCCCTCTCACCACTGTTCTCGATCTCTCGCAGTTCTCCGCTCTGGTTTTCGCGATTCCTCGCTACTAACTCGTTGAATGCAGTGGAATGTTTCAAGACGGTAAAATGGGTATGTCAAGGTGGAATCTTATTTCCAAGGACTGTGAGAGAATGTTATTTTTTTTTCCCTTCTAAAATTGAAATTGCATAACAGATTAACAGGGGATAAGGGGATAGTTACGTTCAACCAAATTAATAAATTTTTTAAAGGTCATTAAGCCACTATAACTAGTATTAATACTGTTTATTTACTGTTTATGGACCCATTGCGAAGGATATCATTTTTTTTTCTTTATAGTTGTGTGGGCTCCTTTCTTTCCACCCGGCCTTTAATTAGGATTATGACCGGTTAAAAAACATGGATCACAAATCAAAAAATTTTTATATTTTGAGACGATTGTGGGTTCATGACTCCTATTAGAGGTGACCCTAATATTAATCTACCCGAACAATGTCGTGGGAACCTCCGATTAAGAAACAAGTGTGAATGAGAAGTAACTGAGTAAACATAATAATTTTTTTTATTAATTTCAAAGATACATGTGAACACATGATCATAAACAAGAATACAAGAGTAAGAGAAATATTATCTAAAAGAGCTTAACAAAAGATTTTTTTTAAAAAAAAAAGAGCTATTTCTATCATGTTCTTCAAACTTTTTTTTCTTGGCTGGTGCTCTAAGCTCCTTCACTAAAAGCATGTCGGACGACCCTTTTTGGCTCTGTGGATGTGGCCCTCCTCGATTTCTTTTTCTTTATGTGGGTTTGTGTCTTGACACATAGCTTAGTTTAAGCTACGGCCACTCTACATTTACGAGTTGCCTACTTGGTCACGTTTGCTTCTTTTATCGCTAAAAACTTTGGCTCTTTGTGCTTGTAAAATCTCCAGCTCCTTGACTTGTGAAACTCCTCAAGTCTTCAACTTCTTGGTGTCTTGAAACTTCAGAGTTGCATTTGTCGCTTACATGAGACATTTAGGTCTTGACTCTTCAATGCTTTTGAGCCTCGACCATTGGATTGTTTAAGTTGTGACCCTCAACATGGTTAGGTCATTAACTTGACAATTTTTACTTTGCTTTTAAAAAAATGGATTTCAAGCGATAATTATGAACTTGATTTCCGTTTGTTAAGCCACAAATTGAGTTCTCTACTTCATTTTCACTAAAGAGACCTCATAATGAGCTTTAAGAAAATTTTTGTCAACTCCTTTTTTTATGAATGTTGGCGAGAGATATATTTTTTCTGTGAACTTTTCATTTTTTCCTTTCTCTTTTTTTTTACTCTTCTTTCCATTCCAAGAAATTTTTTTTTTTTTATTCTTCTTTTCATTTTACTTTTTTTACTCCAATGAGTGTCAAAAGACCTCAAAGTGAGCTTGAAGAGAGGATTTGATTTTTTTATAAAAAATTTCTCTTTACCCCAAAAGTGTCAAGACTTCAAAGTGAAATTAGAGAATTTAAAAAAAACTTCTCGTTGCCCCAATAAAGTCAAGACTTCAAGGTGGAATTAGAGAGAATTTTATGAAAATTTCTCGTTACCCCAAGAAAGTCAAGACTCGAGTTGGAATTAGAGAAATTTAAGAAAATCTCTCGTTACCCCAAGAAAGTCAAGACTTCAAGGTGGAATTAGAGAGAATTTTATGAAAAATTTCTCATTACCCCAAGAAAGTCAAGACTCAATGTGGAATTAGAGAAATTTAAGAAAATTTCTCGTTACCCCAAGAAAGTCAAGACCCAAGGCGGAATTAGAGAAAATTTTATAGGATTTTCCTAGAGAAGGCCCTGCAAAGAAAATTACCAAAATACCCCCACTCAAATTCATCCTTCATTCATTCATTTTTTCTTCCTTCATTTTTTCCTCCCTTTCATTTTTTTCATATTTTTTTCTCTTCCCTTTTTTCACTCACCCTTTCATTTTTTTTTCCATATTTTTCTTCTCTCTTCTCTTTTTTCACTCACTCTTTCATTTTTCCATATTTTTCTTCTCTCTTCTATTTTTTTCACTCACTCTTTCATTTTTCCATATTTTTTTTCCTCCCTTCTCTTTTTTTACTCACCCTTCCATTTTTTCCATATTTTTTCCCTTCTCCTTCTTTTAATCTTCTTTTTTTTTCTTCATTTTTTTTCTACTCATTCCTTACTTTTTCCCAGAAAAGCTTGTGAACTCTATCCTAGAATAAATCTGGAATTGTGATACAACAAGGGGATATGCGACGATAGTAAAGATAATCAATAGAAAACCATAGTCAACAAACATAAAAATTCTAAAACCACACATATTACCTTCACCATGGTCACTGTATTTGTTTTCACTGCCCTCAGAAACAACTTCTTGCTCTCTCTCTTTTCAGAATCCAATCTAGAATTTGAATTCTCCATGGATAAGATATAGGTCACTGTAGCAACAGTAGTTTTACTGTTGAAGAGCATGCTTGTAATTAGTAGGTTTGGTAAGTGTCATGTTTGTTACATGACAATTAGGTAAGTGTCTTGTTAGCTATAGTTAAGTTTGGTATATGTCTTGTTAGCTATAGTTGAGTTTGGTATGTGTCTTGTAACAAATAGATGAGTCTTGGAGCCTATATAAGGCCCCTTAGTTTGTAAGGTGTGGATATCCTTCACACACCAATCTTTGGTCATTCCTATCCCACATCCTTAGGGTCTCATCCCTTCCCTTGTATCCACATCCAAGGTTTATGCAATAAAGAAGTCCTTTCTTTGTGATTACATCTCTCTCTCTCTCTTTCATAGCTCTCGCATCCCATGCATCCCTCTCTCACTCTCTATAATTAGTATAAGCTTCCGCCCTAACCGTTACTTCACCCGGATGACCCGACAATCCGAGTAAGTTGAACGGCATCCCCAACATCCCCTTCGGCGTGGCTTCACCAGTGGTGTGATCTAGTGGTAGTATAAAAGAAAAAGGAAAATCATAAAAATGATATAGATGATCTATGTAAACAAGTAAAAAATATTCAATTAGGAACAAATCAAAAAATTAGAAAACCAACAACACCATTTAAAATTTGGACTAAGGAAGAATTATTAAAACCACTAGAATCTAGACTAAAATTTCCAAGAAATGAAACACTTACTTGAAACAACAGAATATTATAAAATACAATTAATAAAAATAAGATATTATCCTTCAGAAGAATTAAATACATATAATTACCAAAATAAAATAAAATATCAAAAACTATTATGGCTTAATGAAGTAGAAGAATATATAACAGAAAAATTAAATATTACAGAAAATGGATCAACAAAAGAAGAAAAAGAATCATTAAATAAATGGAAACAAATACTATCTCAAAAATTTGATAATATAGAAATTCAATATGTCTAGAGAAAACCAAGAAAATACAGAAGATAAAACTATAGTAAAAAATATGGATAATATTAGAAGATTATCTATTCTAAATCATTTTAAATATACAAATCAAATTAATAAACATCAGAAAAGAAAAGAAGTAACTTATACAATTGAAGAACAACAAAATAAAGCAAGAAGTATGAATGCAAAATTAATCCCAGGAGAAGAACTGTATAAATTTGGAATATTTGAAACAAAAACAAAAATATATGAACATTATGATGAAACAGAAATAAGTTGTACATGTGATGATAAACAAATTATATTAGACTTAATTTCAGAAGAATCATATGAAAAACTTATATCATCAGGTTATACATTAATTCATTTAGGATTACTAATGATAGGAGTAATAAGATTACACAGAAAAGGATTAGGAACAAGAATTTTAGTAAGTTTAGTAGATATCAGGCAACTTAAAAATATAACAAAAGCAACTATAGAATCTATGGAAGCAGATATGAATTGTGATCAACCAGATATAATTTATATGTCCCCAGACTTTGTAGTTCCTCTTGAAACATTTTATAAATATATAAAACTAGTAATAAATTCAAAAGGATACTCAATGATTAATAATATAGCAAACTCAATAATAACAAAAACATTTATTGTTTTTATAGGACAATTAACAAACAGCTGTAGAATTCAATACATCTTAACACCTAAGAGAATTAAATCATTATTAGAAAATCAAGGATTAAAAGGAATAGAAGGTAAATTTTACTCATCAGAAGAAATAGAAGAAATTGAATGGAACATTCAACCTATAGCCATCCCAATAACAACAAATAGACCAAGTAATGCAGAATTTTATGAACATACTGATGGCAGTACAAGTATAAGAATGATAGACTATAAAAATAAAGGAATGAAAATTGAAGAACTCCAAGAATAAAATGGAACTAATGTATACAACAAATCCAGAATTTATTGATCAACCATTAAAACCTTTAAGAAAGTATTTAAGCTATTTACCTACAAATTTAACAGATCAGATAAAACAAAGAAAAGCAATGTGGTTATTATGTGTTAAAGATTATATAATAATGAAACAATTTTATCAGATAAGCTCAGAAATTTTAATAGAAACTAAAACAGTAACATATGATAATCAAGGAAATTGGATATGGAATATAAAATATATACCAAGAAAAGAATTATATCCATTAGAACATCAACAAAGAACAATCAGAATAAAGAAATGGAAAGAATCCTTAGAAGAACAATTCAGATCTATTGAGAGTTGTTATACATGAAAAATTTAATAGATTCAACATATATAACCTTAATTGATGAATTAATTAGCAACTCGATCAATTAAATATACAATAAAAGAAAATAGAAATCTAAAAGAAGAACTAAAAGCAAGACAATGCATGTGGCTAAAAGAAGTTAAAAGATATATAACTATAAAAGATAGAATCAAGTATCAAGCTGAATCATTAATAGAAGTAAGATTGAAATCAAAAGAAAAAGATGAAAATGGTAAATCTATATGGAAACCAACAAAAATGAAATATAAAGATTTCCACCAAGATGAATATTTAAAAGATCAAAAAAAGACTAAGGAATTACAGATCAATATTAAGAGTAGAATATGATTCCATAAATATTTGTTATGAGTAAACAAACTTATAATTTAGATATAAATCCAAAATACCTATTAGGACAATATAATCAAATTGAAAATTTTGAAACAGGTAAACATAACTTTGAACCATTTAAAATAAACTATAAAACAAAGTGTGATAAATGCTATAGATTCCATATAACAAAACATAAAGTAACATGTTTAAAATGTGAATTATCATTATGTAGAAAATGTGTATTAGAGCTAAGTAATTTTACTTTTGAAGAACAAAAACTAGAAAAGCCAAATAATATATTAAAACCAGATAAAGATATAATAGAACAACTTCTAAAAAGAATAAAAACTTTAGAAGACGAAATTGATGACTTAAAAGAGAAATTAAGAAATGAAAAAGAAAAACAAAATAAAGGGAAACATATAATACATGAAGAAGAAAATCCAATATTACAAGATGACTAAGAAAAAAACTAAATAAGGAAAATGTCATAGAATTAGAAACAATGATAAAAGAATTAAAAAAAATTTAAAGATAAAATAATATTCAAATATCACATAACCCATTCTAGAAGCAAGATTGTAGATTCAAAACACTATAGATTTAATTACAAAAAGAAAAAGAAGAATGACTGGAGAAGAAGGTAAAATAAAAGAGAAAAAATTAACAATCTCTCAAAAAATTACAAAGATAGAGAAAAAAAATAAAAGAAATACAAGATAACATAAAACAATGGAAAATAGACAACTACTTAAAACAACAAACAATAAACCTCCCATCCTTACAACAAGAATCTAATTTCTGCTCATCTCCTTCTCTACATTTAGGAATAGAAGATTCACAACAACCAACTGAATCTCCAATAATTTTATCTCTTTGGGAAACATGTAATTCAAATATTACCCCATAGTTTGTCCATTCGCATTAGAGAAAACTGTGACTGCAAAACCAGCAGGTTCATATGCGTTTTCTTTAATTGTGGGAACTATGTAACCATAATCTTGAAAAGATAATAAACAAACAAAGGTTTGTTCATCTGAATAATAAGAGTTGTGGCTACAAAATAAGTAGGTCCATACGCGTCTTTTGTTATGGTGAAAATTAACCTGGTTATCTTTAAACATCAACAACATGCAAAGCATGTAAATTTATTTAAACTAACAAGTTTCTTTTTTACAGAAATGGCAGAGAAAATTATGGTAAACAACCACCCTTCCTTGACCCTCAATTGAATCTCCCAATCTTTCCTTCAACTACCACTTTAAAATTTAGAACACAAGCCAATCTCAACCTTTCTCAACAAATTATTCTTGACAACCTTTGGGCCAATAAACATGACCCAAAAACTCTTATCTCTTTATTCCACTCTCTAGCAAAATATTTTCATCAGACAAATGAAACAGTCCAAAATCCACCTCACTTGCCATTACCAGAAACATCAAATATAAAATTTTCTTTGAAACCCCAAACACTTGACTACATGGTAGAACAAGAAAAGAAAATCAAAGCATTGGAAGTTGAAATATCAAACAAAAATGAAGAAATTATTCTGATCAAAGCTCAACTTCAACAAATTACAAAAGAAGCTGAGGAAATTAAGAAAGTTATCATTGAAGAAAAAAGACAAAGAACATAGAAATTTGAACGGCATCCCCCTAGAATCCCCATGTCTAAAATTTATGGACAATTTATGCGATCCATTCATAGCCAAATGTAGCTGCAAAGCAAACTCCCCACTGTTCAAAATACTATCTTTTACTGTTTTTTTTATTCCATTAGACACCGAGAAAGCACACAAAGCATTCTTGGCCTTTTCAGCAACACATTTAGTAGCCACGACCTTCTTCAAAGCTATGCCCTTTGCTTTCATTGCAACCTCAGCCTTCTTCTCTGCATTCTTCACCAAATCCTCTAATGAAAGCCTTAAAAAATTTAATCACTAGGGCCAACTCTAGGGTTCTAAAACTTAAAGTTTAGGGACAGCACAGCGATTAACGCAGGTGAAAAAGTCCGGATCGAGTTCCCCTTTGAAACAAAGCTTCGCTGGTGCAGCACGCAAACCAGGTGCACTTGTCACTGGCATCGTTGGCAAGTACGAATTTCAATACAATCCTCAAGCTCCGATGGAAAGAAAGAAAAAAATCAGTAGGAGCAGCAAGACCCTGAGCCCATGATTCCGAAGCAGGAGCGGTAGAGTAGTACAACGCGCCACTGGCTGGGAAAAGGATGTAGCTAGTCGATATGACCATCGGAGAGGAAGCCATCACCGCAGCCATGGCAATAGAGGATGCCCGACAGGTCTCTCGTCTTCTTCATAGGTTGGCGCTTGGCTAGAACTGGAAGAGAGCACCGAGGAGGAGGAGATGAGGGGATTTCATGAAGCTTAGCATCAACATCATTGACGAAGGAACGAGTCTCGATTCGATCCGGATGCGCGGGTACCAGAGTTCGATTGCAATACTTCTTCTATTACTTCTTCTGGTTCTTCGAATATGAATCTGGATTCGAAGTCGGAGAGATTGAGAACCTTGCGCCTATGAGATCTGCCTACGTCTCCGGTGAGAAAAACACAGGGGAAGAGAGAGCAAGTTCTCGCCGACGGGGAAAAAACAGGGAAGAGAAAGAGAGAGAATTCTCGGAGACAGGGAAAAGAAAGAGAGAGCACGAACGAGAGAGAAAAATTCATCTCATGCACGTGCATGTATTTTTCCCTTTAAATGCATAAAAAGAAATTATATATATATATTATTTTGAGAGAGGAAGCATGAGGGAGAAAAGAGAAGGAATGCATGCATGGGCATACATGTGTCTCTCTTTAAATGCATAAAAAGAAATCATATTTTTAGAGAGAGAGAGAGCGCATGAGAAAAAGAGTAACGTATAGGTGCATGGGCTTGCTTTTTTTTTTTTTAATCAATACATGCATGAATTCAAAGAAAACATGCACAAAAATAAATGAATATACCACACAACACATGCAGGGCATTATGGCTTTGACTTATCAAACCTAAACCTATATGCATAGGCAACAATTTAATTTATTGACATGGAATAGCATGGCTCATGGGCTCTATCTATGCATGCATGGTGTAGTTTTTTTACTCTAATCATCTACCTTGTGATCAAATTCCAATTTCTTCTTTCACCCCACGAGTAATCAATCGTCTGTCCTATTTCCTTTTGACTTCCTCTTCTCGGCTCTTACTCTTTCTTCTTGTCTTCTTCTCTTTGTTCTTCTTCTTCTTCTTCTCTTCTTCTCCTCTCTCTATTTTTTCTGTCTCTCCTTTTTTTTTTTCTCAGTCCCCCTTCCTTTTTTTTCCCGAAATCCTCAACACCCCCCGAAGAATCTCCAACTCCCGGAAGTTTTTTTAAATTTTGAATTCAAAATTCCCGATTCTTATCCATAATCTCTGCCCTTTTTTTTACATATTTTTTTATTATTTTTTCATTAACATTTATTATTATTATTATTTTTTAATTTCCCTCCTTTTATATTTTATTTATTTATTTAATTTCCAACGACATTTTCAATATATATATATATATATATATATATATATATATATATATATTCTCTCTCCACTTTTTTATCATTATTATTTTTTATTTACCTCCCTACTTTTATTTGGAATAGGATAATGCTCCTTGTCTCTCTCTACTCTTATTTGAAGTAGGAGAATATGATTCATCATCATCATTCTTTTCATTTATCTTTTTTTTTTTATTTTAATTTGAAGTAGAATGCCAAATTCCTAATGGGATTAGGAATGAAAATTTTCTATATAAACAAGTTGCATGTTATTAAATCCATTAGGCGTTGTTAAATCACCATAACTGATACTAGTGTTGTTTATTCATTATTCGTGGATTCTTTATGGAAGGATGTGTGATCGAGTTAACAAATTCTTAAGGGTTGTTAAGTCAACATAGTTGGTGCACTACTGTGTCTTTCTGTCCTTAACACCCATTCTATAGCCGCACTTGTGCCTTTATTTAATAAATAAATAAATTAGTTATTAATCCCAATCAAACTGCATTCTATCACATTTCCGTATGTGCCATTGTTATTTTTAATAATCATTTTTTGATAATTTGGAAGGGAGTTGATATTCATTTTTGATACAAATTGTAACAAGAAAAAGAAAGGGAAAAGGGGATTAAAATATTATATTAGGTAATATATAAATGTTTAGTATTCAAATAATATATATATATATATATCTATACATACTATTAAAGTAGATGTATAATTTACTCCGAGAGCATTTCAAGGAACAATTTTAATTTATTTTAATAACATATAAGTTTTTATTTATATTACTTATAATATTAATAATTGAAAAATATTAATTACATATAATTATTTATGTAATAAATGTTTATAAGACCTTTGAAATCCAAGATATATAATAGTTTATATGGTAGGAGTTGTTTAATTATATTATTTTATATATGACATTGCTTCAAAACTCACAAAATTTTAAAAATTCCGATGCGAAGCCGGGGAAAATGCTTAGTACATATTATAAACATGACAAAATACCAAGGATGTGCACATGAAGTTAATTCCTCAACTCATATGTGATAAGATATGAATACTCTACGCTAAAAAGCTGATGTCATTAGAGCAAGTTGTCAATGACTATTAAAATGACTTTGATACAATAATATTTTGACTTAAAATAAAAAATAATTTGATAAGTAATAAAGAAGACATGAAAGTAAACTTTACAGTAAATTGGTGATCCAGCTTCCGGTGGCCTTATCACCCAATCAACCTCCATGAATAATGACCACAATTCCTCCGACAAAGGATCTGGTTTCTTCGGCTACTATACAACCTTCCCAAATACAGAATGCAGATATGCGGGCCTCCTGAGTCAATTGGTGTGCAGGTGCAGTCGTGGAAAAGTGACAATATCAACCATCACCGTAATTTGAGGATTGATAGAGATTAGGGCAGAGGATGAAGAAAGGGGGAGGAGTTCTCAGGGAGAGAAGGAGAAAAGGGAAAAGAGAAAATAGGGGGATTATGAGCTGGTGCTTATGTGGATAAGTAGCCTTTTTGGAATGCCCACTCACGCAGCTGACGTGGAGAGACATATGCCATGTCAACAAACCGATGTACACATTAGCAAATCCATGCTAGAATAGTCCTAGTGACCTGCCGTTGAAACAAAATTGAATTAATGTAGGCACTTTGTTACAAATTGAAATTAAGTGCTCAAGTTGCAACACGGCAAAAGTTAAATACCCACCTTAAAAAATTACCCTTACTTGTTAATTTAAAAATTTGGTGCAACATTAAATATTTTTTTTTAAAAAATTTGTCATTTATATTTAATGTACTTCTACAACTTCCAAAAAATTATATAAACTATACATTTTTAAAGCATATTTTAAATAAGGGTAACATTGGAAAATTAATATAAATTTTATAAATTTTATGTTACTAACTAATTTTAACAAACTTTTTAATTGATATGAATTATGTAAATTTACAAGTAAAAAAGAAACTGAGAGTATATAACAAGTGTGCATGTGAGTCAATAGTATAGATGTGAAAGAATTAAGAAAAAAAAATTGACGATTTATTACCTGATAAGGTTAATGAAATATAGGATCAATGAATGATTAAGATGTTTCAAGTGTGATTACAAATTTACAGTGAAGTTGTGCTTGTCCCTATGTGGCCATGTCAATGTATCACACAATGAATTGATAGTGCGAAAATCAATGATTCAATCATGGCATCTTCTTTCTTTACGTGTGAAAACAAATAATTAAGATGTTAATTTTTTTTTTTTTTTTTACTGGTAGGTGACAAGCGCTTTCAATTTAAGATATTGTCAAAGGAAAAGACAAGTATGGATGTGCACCAATTTTAGTGGCTTACAAATTTTATAGGAAAATTCTTTTGCCCTGCAACCTTTCCTGAATGAGTGAAATTACTATTTCTCCCATAGGGGACTCACATCCTGACTTGTGAAATAGTATTGATAAAAAGTATTGAGCAAGAGTGTATAGTGCATGAACATACATGAAAAATACTATTGAAGGAAGGATTCGAACCTTTGTCTTCCCCCTAAGCACTCCTGTGCCATACCTATGCCAAGGGTTTTTTTTATTTATTTCGTCTCAACTTTTGTTTCACTTCCATCCTTTTCAATTTATGTTTTTATTTTTTAGTTTACTTTTCTCATTCCCAATAAATTATCATTCCAACCAAATACTTTTTTCATTAGCATATCCTACCCATTCCTTCCCCCCTTCTTCATTATCTCATTCCCCCTCATTCCATTAAGGTAATCCAAACACACATAATATTAATGTCTGCTGCCTTAGGCTTGAAATGCTAGGAGTTTGGCTGGGATTAAAATTTTTAACTAAATTTTCTTAAATATTAAAGTTAAGTTGAAATTGGTGTAAATGGAAATACATTGTAAAAACATTATCAAGAAACTCGAATTAGAAACAAAATAGAACTCCAAATCCATGCAATCAAACAGTTTAATTAGACATGTGAAAGCATAATTCTGAAATCAAAATTTAGATAGGTGCATGCTTGTTTTTATTTGTATTTATTTTTACATATGAATTTCAAAATATAGGAACCAAATTTATGGCCCATTTAGAATCATCTCAATAAAAAAAAAAATTTACATTTAAAAGTGAGTACTAGATTAGTGTTTTCATAATTTTTTTTTTATACTTGTTTGTAAATTGTAAGTACGGGTTTTACATGAGGATATTAACAATCACCAACGTTTTCCAAGATATGCCAGCAACATAAATCCTTAGATTTAATGTCATGTTATAAAAAAATTTCTATATTTAGTTGTTAAAAAAAATTAACAATCAAATTAAATTAGTATTTAATCCAATTACAATTAAAAATTTAAAAGCACTTGTATTTTAAAACTTATAGTTTTGGCTGTATTTTTTTTTATAATAACTTTAGAAAACATAAAATTAAAACTACTTTTTATCCTCTTCATTTTCAATATTTTTAGCTATTTTTAATAATTTATCCAATATAATAAAGACACTATCAGTACCTTAGTCTTTTTTTGAATTAAAAAATTAAGCTTTTAAGAAAGCAATTTTTTTTCCTCTTCACCTTTCACCTTTCAAGCTATATCATAAAAATTTGATTACACTAATTAAAGATCAGTTTCAATTTTTAATTATTTGAGATAAATTTTTAAATATAAATTTTTGATGAAATTTCTTTTATTTTTATTTTGCTATTTGTATTTTTATATTTTTTAACCGTATATGTATATATGATTTTTTTTTTTGCATTATAGGTTATAATATTATTCTTATATGTTTTTATCCCACCTAATAAATTGTCTAGCTCCCCCACTGCTCTCCTCTTACAATTAAAAAAAAAAAGGCGGAGAGAATATTTGAAATAAAAACAATTTTTTAAAAAATATATATTTTTATAAATTTTATATTACTAACTATTTAACTTTTTTTTCAAATTTAGTTAAAGTTAACAGGAGCATTTTTTTCCGAAGGAGGATAAGCGGCTAAAATCATTTTGCTTGAAGGGTATTTCAGTCTTTTCACTTCGGAACCCCCTTCTAGTTCTCAGACTTTATGGTTTTCCTATGGAGTGATGATATTTTTACCGAATAGATTTATCGAATAGGTTTCTCAAATGACGTGGATACCCAACTTGTCATCCACATCCTCATCCACGTCATTATTTTTTTATATAAACTTCAAATTTGAACCTAAAATTTTTTTAAATACTTAAAATTAAAAAAAAATTATAAAACTATATCTAAAATCATAAAGCCAAATACTACAAAATCTATACTCTAAAAATCTAAAAATTTAAACCCTAAATAATAAATATTAAACCTTAAACCCTTAAACCCTAAATCATAAGCCCTCAACCCTAAATCATATGCCCTAAACCCTAAACTGGAAATCACAAGTTTGTGATTTCCAATTTAGGGTTTAGGGAGGGTTTTCGGTTTATCATGTTTATCTTTTACGATTAAATGTTTAAATTTAGAATTTAGATAATAAAAAAGTTATTTTTTTTAAAAAAAATAAAAAAATAATGACATGAATGCTGACATGGATCGGGAAACTTATTCGGGAAGTCGGTAAAAATATCATTACTTTTTCCTATAAATAGTGGAGAAAGACCGTCGCTTAACCCTTGAAATTGGCCGCCGAAGGTGAGAAGATCTCAACTCGTTATCTTGATTTCATTTGATCTCTTGCCTGTTTGATATGTCTTTATGATTGTTTTTGAGAAAATAAAGGCCAATTCGCAGAGCAAAGGCGCCTGATCAAAGTGGTGATAAACTTTGCATTGAAGGTTGGCAATATCAAAATCGATCTGCAATTCTCCGTGCCTCTCAAACTCTTTCAATTTTGATGATGGCCTCGAACAAATTGCTACACCATTATTTTATTTAAATTTTCCCTTTTTTTTGTGATTTTTTTTTTCTGGAGATCTTGTTACTTGTTTTCTTAATGTGGTTGTGTTTGTGAGATTGGTATGATTTTGGGTGCAAAAACGTAGTTTTGAAATATTTATATTTATATTTTTGTTTTAATGTAATTTTTATTTATTTCGTCTCAATATTTGTTTCACTTCGTTCCTTTTAAATTTCTGTTTTTATTTTTAATTTTTAGTTCGAACTTGTGAATGTAAGTTTAGTTAATGGTTAATTGATATAAATGTTTATGTCTGTTGCCTTAGGCTTGAAAGGCCAGGAGTTTGACTGGAATTAAAAATTTTAATTAGATTTTCTTTTATGATTATGTCTTTCATGTATCATTTATAAAATCATAAGACAAGACTATAAAGTAAAATATTTATCGAAATTAAATTAATCTTTAACTTTGTATTTGAATCTCTAAGATAAGCTTGCATAACATATATATATATATATATATATAACACCACATAATATTTTTGATCTGTAGATTAATAGAGGCAATAACGATGGCGACGGACGGTTTTCCTGCACATGGAGTGTGGACGACCGAGGAGGATAAGATCTTGAGGGAAGGTCTTGAAAGGTGATTGTTTTTTCTTTCTCCATTTCTGATTTGATTGTTTCTTAATAGACTTGAATTGTTTTCAGATGTGAAGTGAGTAGTTTTTGTTTGGAAGTGAATTCTTTTGATAGTGACTTAATTGAATTTAATAAGCTTTGATAAACAATATGTGAAATCTATTTTGGTGATCCTATGAATTTCTAGGCACAGGATGAAGGCTACTCTTGCTGCATGTAAGGAAATTGCAGCAGCATTGCCTAGAAAGACCATCGTCGATGTGGCTATGAGGTGTGAATGGCTGTTGGTGGCAGTAAGTATTGATGACTTGCTAGCACAATCTTTAGCATATGCTAATTCATGCTCACTGTACTCATTGATGCATATACGCAAGTAGTTCATCAAGCATTCACAAATTTGAGATAAATGACTTCAATGCTATGGACCTACCGATTTAATATTTGAGCATGGGGTTGTCAACTGTAAAGACATTTTGGAAAAATCCTACTGATTTGCCCAAATATGCTAATGCTGGAGTTTAAGGAAAAAACTGTATAATTCAGAAGATTTATTTCCCTTTTTCCTCCATTCTTGTGTATAGATTGTTTTGAAAATTCCTCTCCCAACACTTTGAATTTTGAAGGTCAATAGTTTGTTGCTCGTTTCATGCATCAAGTAGCAATTACTTTTTATTTTTTTGCATTTGTTTAATGGATGCTTGTAGGTAATATAGCATGATGAGGTTAATTCCTGTTGAGCTAAGAGAGATTTTCCTTAAGAATTGCCTACCATCGTTATAGTGTTGGACCACGTTACGTGAATATATGTAGTGTATCAATATTTGAGGAACCACCTTTTCCTCTCAATTGCACCAACCTGTCTTGCTTTTCTTTTGTTTACTGACAAAATAAAGCAAAAAGAGAACTAGAGATGGCCATTGCATTTCAGTAATAAATAGTGTCAAAAAGGTCAATTGATAATATTTTGGATGCACACATTTCTATTTGTAAAGAATTTTGTGTTTCTGAATGCTATATATCTAAAACTGCCCAGTGTAGTTGAGTCTCGTGGGGTAATGTTCGTTTCAAACTTTGATAATTTTATGGGGAAAGAAATAGAGAAAACTTAACTTGAGTTTGTTTCTTTGATATTTTGGCAACTCCTAAATATTAAATTCTGGATATCTTAGTGGCTTATACAGGTTTTTATTAGAGTGAAAATAAAATAAAATAAAATAAAGAACAATAGATGTCTGTAAATATGGACCTTGTTTTAAAATGTCTTTATCTTTGGTATCCTTGTCACAGATATTTGTCAACTCTTCCATGCATATATGTATATATATTTCTCATATTCTTTTTCTCTATGGAAGCTATAAGATTCATTAGGTAAAATATTATGGCATTGGCAATTGAAGTCTGCATTGTGTGCACAAGTTACTGGCTTACTGCTATCCTTAAAACCATGCTTGGGATTAGTCACTTGAATGTTTCAAACAAAATTTTGTCAGCTGGGCAGCCCAATTTGAAGAGATGGGAGCACTGGTAATGCAGAAGTTTGAAACCAAATCAATGACATCTATTGTTCTTCGTGTGCAAAACGCAACTATGTTCCAAGTTAATATGGCAACATACCATTCATTTGTTGAATCTATTGCGTCAACTAGAAACATTTATTTTGTGGAAACCATGCATGTGGATGATTCAACAGGGAAAATTGGATATTCTCGAAGAAATTGGTAGTTAACTGTTTTTTTAAATGTACTTGAAGTGATTTCAAAATCTTGCATTTTTGATGTTATAATAATGTTTTTCTTCTCAGAAATGTCAGCCACCTCTATTAAGTGATGAGAATTTGATCTTCTTGTTGCAGGGAAAAATCACAAGTCTCTTAGAATATCATGTGTCGCGGCCAGTAGGACACATGTCTAGTGATGGTATTAATACCGATAGAGGTTTGATGGTTTTCTTTCTTCCTTCCATCTGTTATATTTCAGTATAGTCAAGTGAACCATTCATATTTTTCATAATTAAAATAATGCCATATTTACCTAGCAGAGCAGAAAATTTCCTTTTATCGTCTATGTTCCCCTTCTAATTTTTTGAACATAATTTTTGTTTAACTTGTACCATCAGTCTCAGCCATTGTCAGGGTCTCAGATTTGATGAGGCTATTGATGTGGCCAAAAGAGATAACGGGGTATTTTTGATGTGGGGGACCGTTATTTTGATATTACATCTACAAGTCGGCCTCTTGTATAAAGAAAGAAATATAGTGAAGCTTAATTAAACTTTTTATAACTTAAATAGCTAAAAGCTATGAGTTCTAGTTCATGAAACAATTAATTCCGCATTATAATAAATTAGTAGTCTGTAAAACCAGTCCATTAATTCAGTTAATGGAGAAGAACTAAACAATAGCATCAACTAAGATAATTTATGTATGTGGTAGATAAATCAGAACAATGAAATTCGTAGATGGAGCTGATGTATGATTAGTTTCAATCTGAAAAATAATACTAAAGCATATGTGTCAAGCATCACTAAATTGATATGCATGTTGGTGAGGCATAGCTGAAGGCAGTGGGATCCTATTTTTCTGTTAAAAACGGGTAATACAAGGATTGTCTGGATAATGTTGGAAGACTTATGTATCACATTTCCCAGCGATGCATATACCAAGTATTGTGTTTGGAAGATGATGGATCCATAACAATCATTATCCATCTTAGGCTAGGAAACATTGCTTTTGCTACAAATTTTCTTTATTGTTATTCACTTTTAGTTGTTTTCAGATATTGGTGAGGTGAGAAGAAACCTCCTTGACTCAACTTCAAATATTCTCAAGGGAGTTGGTGAAAATCCCCAGGTGATCATCAATGAGATGTTTTTTATTGTCCATTGTTCTCATGGCATAGTTGAAAATGCACATGAGCCTGGGTTTCGAACAATCCCCAGGAGGTTTCGAACGATCGCCTGGGTCTGTGCACGTCTTGACTCTTGGTTTGTTTACTTTGTTAAAAAAGTTATGGTGCAAGGATGGCCGCCCGTACTGTCGTGGCGCCGTAGGATTGGTCCGTGGAAACAGTAAATATGATCCACTATGTGCATCTCCGCTGACATATTAAATAGGTGTAGGTACAGTTCTCCGACATGTTAACAGTTGCAATGCTAGAGACAGAAATATAGAAGTATAAGTGGGTATAAATTTATATAATCCATATTTTTTTTTTGTCCCTTTAATTCATCAACTGGAAGGATCAAAGGGGTCAAATTCGTCAATTAGAGAGACCAAAAAGACAAAAATGTGAAAATAGGAGAACCAAAAAGGCGGATTTTATATTAGAGGGATTCAAAGGGCGAAAAACGTAAAATAGAGAGACCATTTTGATATTTTAATCAGTTTTTGATAATTTGAAACGGAGCTAATATTCATTTTGGATACATATTATAACAAGAAAAAAAAGGGGAAAAGGGATTAAAATATTATATTAGGTAATATATAAATATTTGGTATTCAAATAATATATATATATTATAAACATAACAAAATATCAAGGATGTGCACATGAAATTAATTCCTCAACTCATATGTGATAAAATATGAATACTCTACGCTAAAAACCCGATGCCATTAGAGCAAGTTGTCAATGACTATTAAAATGACTTTAATACACTAATATTTTGACTTAAAATAAAAAAATAATTTGATAAGTAATAAAGAAGACATGAAAGTAGACTTTAAAGTACTCATTTTCTTGCACTTCTATAAATAAAAACTATTGACAAACTATTGAGATTTTTCATAGTATTATGAGAAATTTGAGATGAAGCAAGTGGAATTTTTTGGAGAAACATGTTTTTGGATTTGGTTTTGTTATGGTAGGTAACAAATTAAATATAATATAATCTGAAAAAAAAAATATAGCATAAAGTTTGAATTATCATAAAATACTATCTCCACGTCATTTGGTTTGATGTGTTATTTATATTGTTTTATTATTATGTATCTGTATTTGTCCTCCTTTTTTCTAATAAAATTATGTTTTATACATTTTTTATAAAATAAATAAATAGTATTTGGTATTTTATTTTCCCCTACTAAGAAAAATTAATTATAGTGAAGAACTTTTGCTTTGTACACCTTAAAACATTTTAAATTCATATTTATCTTATTTCTCAAGAAAATACACTACAAGATAATAACAAAATGTAGAAGGGGCTGCAGGTAATTATAGTGAAGAACCATGGGCTAAATGAAACATTACTTTTTAAATCATAGATAAACAGTTTCTAATCCCATGTATTACCAATAACTTATTAAAACCAAATTGAGCTGCAGAACAATCAATAACTTGATAGTTGACACTGAATGATCAATCTCTTGACCAACATTAATAACTACCTCCCAAATATTTTCATTCAATAAGCCACTTGCATTACACAAAGAAGCAGTTTGCATAAGGCAAGGAACTACATCATTATTCTCAGTAATACAGACAGAATGCTACAAAAGTTTAAAAACAAAAAAAAAACAAAAAAAATCCCAACAATTGCAAGCATGAACTGCAAAACTTCGGCACACTACTACTAGTACACTGCAGAAAAATATCTGATGCAGGAATTGATGAAGAACTGCAATTAAAGCTTTTATTGACGTGGATGGACTTGATAAAATGATGGATGACAGTTTACAATTCATCCTGAAAAGATGAAGAGGTATAATTCAATGGAAGAACAGGAATGAAAATATAATGGAACAAGACATAGCAGAAGGAACCTCAAAACTTACATGGTAATCATCAAAATATTCACGGTGGATACGCTGCATGTGTACAAGAATTCCAAGTTAGCAATGCATTGTGAATCAAAAATGACAGAAGGATGAACAATGAGATGATCATCAATAATCATAAACAGTCATTTGATAAACTTTCTAAATCTAGTAATCTGTTGGGAGTAGGAAACAATCAATTTGATGAGTGAAAAAGATGAAGCAATAGATAAGAATAAAAACTTATACCCTTCTGTACTTGTCTTTGTATCTGTCTCTATGACGGGAACGCCAGTCATGCCCTCTCTCTCGTCTCCTCCGCTCGCCTTCCTCCCTTGCCCGTCGAGCATCCTGTATGGAAATTGTCGCTTTATAAAGCTTAAGAAAGAAAGTCTTGCACAAAAAGTTTGGCTATGCTTTTTAAAGATAAAAGCTTGTGAAAGGTTTAATAATCACCTCTTCTTCCTGAGCTCGACGCACTTTCTCTGCTTCCTCAAAAGCCTCATTTTCAGCCTGAGATAGTTGTGCAAAGAAAGAATTGATTAAATATGATCACCTATTGGAAGGAAAAAGGCGAAAGGTGTTGTGCACACCCACCTCCCTGTTTTTCCCCCATGTTTCTTCTGCAACTTGTTTTGCATACTCTGGGTCATCACATATTAAAACATTGTCAAAAACTGCACCAGCTTTAACCTGCATCACATGCAATGGTCAGATTGGTGATTTTTGCGTTACATTATGCTGAAACAATAAGAATGGCAACCGACAAATAGCAATAAAAAGATATAAGCAGATCTAGAATATTACCTGCCATATTTCAAATCCGACATAATTAATAGGCTTCATTACATAGATATTAGGATCATCTTCAAACTCTGTCCAAAGTCCAAAGAAAAAAAATGAGCTGGTTATGTAAAACTTATATTAGTTACTGAGGAGAATTTCAGTACTGACTTGACAAGCCTCATCAATAAGCGATTTGAACAGAAATTGCCTTCATGGTTCAGGGGAACATAAACATAAACAAGAAAATAAAACAACGAATCAAATCTTGCCCTCCCTAAGAGGCAGTATGCTCCTATCAACCTCTTCTCGAATTAGATGAGATGACCCAAACTAATCTTGGATGAATGAACTCCACCCATCATTGTTACCATCCCTATTCTAATGCTATGTTCTCCAACAATAATTAGATGATATTAAAAAAATTTTAATTTGATCCATGTCACTCTTACACTATTTAGACAAGCTTTGGCCATTGTTGAGTGAGTGTGAGTGTGTGCATGTTGTGAATCATCTCATTTAGTAAATAACACTTGATAAACAAAGATAGGAAGTTTCTGTTAAGGAAAATGAATCACCAATAAATAGAAGGATCAAGAATTCAATCAATCCTAATATCAGATTCCAAAATCAGAAAAATACCTTATTTAGGTGGAGATAGTAAAATCCAGGTAATAGATATCTCGATGTTAATGACATCAATTTATACTTGTTAATCTATTTAGTGGGTGATAGTGAGTGAGATTCTTTTGTCAAGGAATCTAGTATCAGATGTTACAAGACTAATCTCTTTTAAAATATGACCACTAAAGACTAAACAAGTTATGGATTTGACTTGCCAATTGAAACATTCCATCTTTCCAAGTCATAATTCTTAGCTCACCTGGGTTGTCAATCCATGGGGTTTTCCATTTTCCCTGGTAATTTGGATTCTTGATCCTCTGCAATGTGCATGCAAAAACAAAAGACAATTAATTGGCTTAACAAAACTAGTTAACACTGCTGATCATCAAAACTCCCCGAAGCATACCTTGCGTTTCCATGGTCCCTTATAAGCTGGATTAGGAACCATTGGAGGTTTCCATGTACCATCTTCATCATCATCCCATGAATCAGGCTGATTAAAAGGCAATAAATTTTATTCAATGAAAAGATCTTGTTTTGCTTAGAAAGAATGAGAGTAATGACATATCCAATGGTCAAGCAGTGTGCAACCAAAATTTCTTATTGAAGGCAGCATGACAATATCTCAAAATACAGCTTTGCCCATGCCAGAAGTAATTGATAGAGCAATCAGCCTACCTTCTTAGCATTTGGATCAGGAATTTCAGCCGGAATTGAGTCATAACCCTGAAATTTATGGGAAAACTAGAAATTAAAACAAAATACTTCCAAACGTAACAAAATCATCTTAAATTGAAAAAAAAATTACACAATTTAACCTCTGGTTTGGCACCATTTGGGTCATCAATATGTTCTCTATCATCCCAGTCTTCAGGCTGCCATAAGAGAGAAGTAGATGGATATTAATGAATTAGAATACAGTGTACGAGTATGTAGGAAAAAAAAAATAGCAAGCTAAAAATGCAAAGATAGATCTACACTAGAACCTTCTTTGCAGTGACCTCCTTAATTCTTCTGGGAGGAAGAATATCCCAGTCAGTATAAATGCTTCCTGAATCTTTTTCTCTGTTATCAACTAGGATACTATATGATGCATCAGGCCTAAGAATAAATGTGTAAACATGAGTTAACTTGTCAGTTTCACATTCTAGATTCTTTTTGATAGGATAGTTTTGTCCCTGGTACGAAAGTATAACATGGAGCTTCTTTGTATCAGTGCCACATATATCAGGCCCAAACATTAAACTGCATGAAGAAGGAAAACACGAACATCAACAAGCAGGACGAAAATAGCACGTGATTGTATCAAAATGCAACAAATTATAAATAATAAATGGTACAAAAACGGGCACACTAGAGAACAAGACTTTGTAAACAATGATAGAGCAATGTGTGCATAGTGAAATGTTCATCTAGGAATAGTGTATCAGAAACTTCAATGTGAGAACGTACAATGTAAACAAAAAAAAGCTTGCGCTATATACAATTATTTATCAATGTTCATTATGCTAGAGAATTTTGCAGAGTATATGTTCATAAAATAAAGCAAATCAGCAGGAAAGACAATTCAGACCTGTATG
Organism: Dioscorea cayenensis subsp. rotundata; assembly: GCF_009730915.1. NCBI lineage: Eukaryota > Viridiplantae > Streptophyta > Magnoliopsida > Dioscoreales > Dioscoreaceae > Dioscorea > Dioscorea cayenensis. The sequence goes on along the minus strand of NC_052480.1, from coordinate 3,427,648 downwards.
GTGTATCACCACTGAATTTCTTCTGATTGACATAACCAGAAAGAAGCTTGATATAACCACCACCACATTCAATATCCTGCTCAAATTTAACAGAATATTGCAGCACTAATGTCCTGTTTTCATTACTAAATTCCGGAACCTTGGCACTTATGGCAAAATGTCTTGCATCTGGATATGTCTGAATTCCTAAAAATTTCACCCCAAGATAATAAAAATAATTCACCATCCATCAGCCTATCAATAAACTCAATCATAACTTTACAGGGACATTGAAATCAAAGGTACTACCCAGTATCCCTACTGGAATAATACCTTTATCATCTACATCGGCAGCCCATCTTCCTGCTGAATGCTTAAAGTTCCCAGCTTTTCCTTCACTCTTCTTCCAGTCCGATACAACCCAACGGCTCTCCCAATCATCTTTGATTTCCAAAGAAAAAGAGGCAACAGTATCCAAGTCAGACTAGAAACATAAAATAACTCATAAATTAAATTCTCTTTCATTGCTAAAAATTACAACTTTTGTAACAAGATTTCCACCATATAAACCACTATGCATCAATATGTCAGAAGCTTGTTCCTTCTCCAAAATAGACATAAAATGAGTCAAATTCCAATATAATTCAAATCTCAATTACTTGGAACCGCTGAGAATAAAAGGAACAGGGAAAAAAACACAAACATTTACCACAATAGAAGGCCGAAAAATTTACAAAATTTGAAAAAGAATCTGAGTATATGACCCCATTCAAATACAAAGGATGCATAAACTCCCATAAAACGAACCTTAATTAGAAGAAAAATCAAGATCAGAAGAAAAACAAACTCAATTGAAGACCAGAAATATAGAAGATTTCAAACAAAACTCTTACTACAAAACCCAATTTAACTAGAAATGATGCTCATGTTGCCATAAAAATGAACATTGATTAGGAGAAAAATAAAAAAAGTTGAAAACTTTAAACAAAAATCTAATTATATAACCCAATTCAAACACAAAGGATGCTCAAAACCCATAAAAAAGAACATTAATTAGGATAAAAAAAAAATCAAGAATCAAACAAACAAAAAAAGAGCTCAAACAGAATGATCCGAGAGGAAGATACCGTCAAATCGCTCCTCAAAGATGATCTCCGATACCGAGAGCTTAAGAAAGAATCCAAAAAGTAGAACTATCATCCGGAGCTCAAGCTTAAGCCTGAGCTTGAGCTGAAAGCCAGTGCTCATGGCTCCTTCCGCCATTCCTGGCCACAAAAATGGAAGGAGCTAAAGCGCGCGCGTCGGTTATAGAGGAAGGTTCAAGGGATAAAACCCTCCTTTTGAACCTTAATTGCATTAATGCCCCTGACATATTATTATTATTATTACGATCTGTGAAGGGGTGTTTTCGTTATTATCTTAAAATGAAGGGTTAAATTAGAAAAAGTCAACCCAGTTGACTGACTTTGGCGTTGCGGGAGGGAATTAAAGGAGACAACCTCACCAAGACTTGCAAGACTTTGATAATTCAAATTTCTTTCCACACCCTCGTTTTTTTTTAAAAAATTACGCATACCTTTTTTTTTAAAATTTGATTATAATATATTATATATATATATTATATAACACCCTCAATATTTTTTTTTTTTTAATAATAGACGACAAGCACCCTTTTTATATGAATATAAACAGTACCAAACAGTACTGGAACCCGGATGTACAATATATGTACAGTATGAAAATAGTATAAGAATCCCGGGTGAACAGTATATGAACAATACGGTGAACAGTGCTGTCGGAGGAGGGATTTGAACCAATGATCTCCCCCTTATATTTTGATGTCATACCATTGGACTATCCCATAGTTATCAAACCCGGACCGGCCCGGCGGTCGGACCGGTTGACCCGGTGACCCGGTGCTTCAACCGGTCCGGGTCTTTAATTAGACCGGTTATGCAATCAACCCGTTCTGACCCGCATTGACCCGCTTTGACCCGGTGGTTAGACCGGTTGACCCAGCGGTCGGACCGATTGACCCGGCGGTCAGACCAATTGACCCGGTTTGATTTGTAATTTCAATTTTGAACTTTGGTTATATATTGGATTGAGTTTGGTTTGATACTTTGATGATAAATTTAAACTTTTATTGTGAATTAGTATTGTTATGTATTGATATTATGTGAAGTTTGAGCTTTTTTCCTCTTTTCTACTACTTCCAAATCAAAGATTAGCAATTGTTTTGTATTTTTTTCCATCAAATTATTTATTTGATAACTAATAATTCATGGATATTATTATGATATATCATTATATAATTAAAAACTAATTTATAATTTTAAAAATAATATTTTAAAATATTTTTATTAACCCAGTATTAATCCAAATGACCCGACGGTTGAACCAATTGACCCGTGACCCAGAGCCTTGACCGGGTTAATGCCCGGGCCGGGTCTGATAACTATGGACTATCCAATGGTTGACACCCTCGATATTTTTAAAATTATGCATAACTCCTTGTTCAATTTTTCTTTTCTTATTTTGATTTTAACATATATATATATATATATATACTTATGTGTGAAATCTTATGATTTTTTTAAGTAAAAGAAATTAATTTCTTCGTAATTGCACTTAATTTTTATTTATTTTTAATAAATATGGACAACTTATAAACCTTTTATCATTCAATTGGGAGAAATTTGAACCCTCCACTTTAGACTTAAGAGAAAAATAAAATATTATTTTTTTATAGGAGTAGTTATTCTTTAAAATTATTATCATAGAAATAAACTTTAATACTGTTGAAAAGAGGAGAGTGGGTGGTTATTGTAATAATAATTTAAAATTTAACTATTAAAAATATAAAATGAATGGTGTTATACAACAGTAATGTTATGAAATATTTTTCTTTAATTGATATTTCATTCCACCCAAAAATGAAGGGTTTAAATTCGGTTTTGGTTCACAATTCTTTAGAAGTCGATGAGGTATTTGCACTTAGTGAAACTTTTAAAAAATTATAATTATATAAAATTATAATTGTTATATTTATACACATCGTTTATTTGTATTATAAAAGACCTAATTGATGAATTTCCTGGTTCCGCCACTCACCTCAACCATTATATTTTACCAAGAAATTATCTTCTGATATCTTGAGTTCAAATTTCAATGAAAGCACCAATTGTAACGGATGAATTTAATTCTCAACTAGGTTTATATCAAATTAAGAATCAACTCTTTAACTGAAAAACACTGATTTCAGTAATAAATCTCCACTGCAAACCATTCGTTCATTACTAGAACATGAATATAACATGAATATTATAATGATTTCTACTCAATCAACAGGAATTCAACCGATCTAATCAAGTTCTTCATCATCAATCCAAAATCAACCAAAAGTAATCAACTACTAACAGTCAAGCAAAATAGAGCTGGTAATTCTATATATACATATAGATCCAGCTTAGTACATATAGAAAAACAGTAAGATAATGGAAGGACACCTTCCTCTTGATTGATTCCGGCCACCGGAGACACTCACTAGAGCTCTCTACTGCTCAAATCCAAGCCTCAACTCTCTTCTCAATTCTCTAACTTCTTCTTCTTCCATCTTCCCTCTTTTTATATAGCCTGCCATTCTGCCAAGTAGGCATAACAAACTTCTAATAAAGTGTGCCCTCAGTTGTTGAATTGAATTTTAAAGATGATGCCGACTCATCATTAGGTGATTAGGTGACCTCCCGCGAAACTCTTCAAACTTGTTTGGCGCCTTTTCTTTCCCTCCCGCCAAACCTGCCAGAACAGATATTGAGAACTGAAGAAAGAATACAAAAACTAGAACTATCATCCGGAGCTCAAGCTTAAGCTTGAGCTTGAGCTGTGAGCCAGTGCTCAAGGCTCCTACCACCATTCTTCCTGGCCACAAGGATGGAAGAAGGGTGCGTTTGGTTAGGAAGTAGTCCACCGAAGTGGTGGAAGTCTTGAAGTGCCACTTCGGCTGGAGTGAAAGTTTCAGTTGAAGTGTCGGGTTCCATGTGTTTGGTTGAAAGGGGAAGTGTCAAATCATTAACTACTTTTTTTGTTTAGTTAGTGGAAGTTAAAATTTAGAAAATGATAGAAATGAACTTCTACTCATCACTTCATCATGGGTGAGGGTTCACTTTTTTTGTCATTTGTTGGATTGAGAACTATAATTATTTGAAATTATAATTTTTAAAAAAATATTTTTTTATAAACAATAAAAAAATAATTAAATAATTAAAAAAACAATAACATATAAAAAAAGAAAAAGATAAAAAAACTTAAAAACAATAAAAATATTTTTTATAACAAAAAAAAATAATTAATTAATCAAAAAAGAAACAATAGCAGATAAAAATAAAAGATAAAAAAAATAAAATAAAAGATAAAAAATGATAAAAACGATAAAAGATAAAAAAATAAAAGATTAAAAAAATAAAAAATAAATCATAAAAAAATAAAATAAATAAAATGGGTGATTTTAATCACCCATGTGCAACCACGTGGCGAAAGTGAAACACCGAAGTCCCACTTCGGCCAAAATTTTCCCGAAGTCAGAGTGAAGTGGAAGGTTTTGGAAGTGACCACTTCCGTACTTCGGCCTCCACTTCAGTGAACCAAACAAGTGAAAGTGTCATATCAACTCCCACTTCCGTCACTTCGATCTCCACTTCGGTGAACCAAACACGCCCTAAAGCGCGCGCTTTGTTTGTAGAGGAAGGTTCAAGAGATAAAACCTTATTTAGAACTTTGGCTTTGCTCGGATATAATGAGGTGAAGGAGGGTTTTGTAAAGTATGGTAGAGTAGGGTAAAATTAGGTAAAAGAATGTTTTAAATTATACCTTATTTGGATTGAAGACAAGATAAAATGAAGGTTATTAAATCTTCTAGTGTTTGGATTGAAAGTAATAGAAAATAAGATTTATATTAATATTATTAAAATGCCCTTCAAGTTATAAATTATATTTTATGCTAATTTTATACCTATAATATTATTATTTTTAAATTAAATGTTTTTATTTGACAATTTATAATATTTAACTATTTTATTCCAATGCCTGGAACAACCAAAATCTAAATTATTATAAAAGGCATGTATGCAATTATTTTCAAATTCAATAAAAGTAATTTTGTTTTGGAAAATATTCAACCTTTCAAAAACCCCCGATTTGGAGGTTGAAAACTGAGTTAAATGGAAGTTTTTCAACCCTCCATTTAACCCCAAATACCCTAATCTTCATTTTACCCTGCTTCTAAACATGAGTTGGTCCGTAACCCTATCCCCAAAAACCCCTAAACAACTCCTCCCAAGCAAGCCATTAATTGCATTAATGGCCCTAACGTATTATTATTATAATTATTATTTGTAAAGGGGTATTATCGTTATTATATTAAAATGAAGGGGTAAATTGAAAATAGTCAACCCAGGTGACGGACTTTGGCATCGCGGGGACCTCGCCAAGACTTGCAATACTTTGAAAATTCAAATTTCTTTCCACACCCTCGGTTTTTTAAAAATTATGCATAACTCCTTGTTCAATTTTTCTTTTGTTATTTTATTTTAATATATATATATATATATATGTTCATACTTATCTTATGTGTGAAATGTTATGATTTTTTTAAGTTAAAAAAAATTAATTTCTTCGTAATTGCACTTAATTTTTATTTATTTTAATAAATATTAATAAATTATAAATCCTTTATCATTCAGTTGAGAGGAATGTGAACCCTCGACTTTGGATTTGAGATAAAAATAAAATATTATTTTTTTTATAAGAGTAATTATTCTCTAAAATTATTATCATAGAAATAAACTTTAATATAGTTGAAAAGAGGACAGTGGGTGGTTATTAGAATAATAATTTAAAATTTAATTATTAAAAATATAAAATGAATTGTAATACCCTGAACCTGTGGATAACTGTTAGAAAATATACTCAGGGTATTACTATAGTGGTAGTAAGATTTTTCTACAGATTAATCTTGTTGAGAAACCCCAAGTGAAAAGAATAAGGACCTAAGTGTAAAAGTTTTTAAAAGATTTTGGGTTAAAGAATAAATGAAAAGGATGGACATGAAATGTTTATGGAAACCGAGGACTGAAAGGTAAGATGGAAGGGATCTTTTTGAAATGTTGTTTTATAATCCAGGGATCATTGGATAATTTGAAAGGACCTTTTGAGAATACTATTTCATGATTCAAGGACCATTTGGGAGTTTTTCAGGGACTGTTTTGTAAGAAATTATCTTTTGAGGGACTAAAAGTGAATTTCGGCTGAAAACTTAAGTTGGAGAAAAACTCTAGATTTTTGATGGTTCATCTTCTTCTCCCTTCATCCGCTACGATGAACCCTGAGAAGAAAAATTTGAAGAAATGGGAAGAAATTGGAGGTTTTAAGGAGAGGGACTTGGAGATCGTTGGAGTGAAACTCACGGAGGGATGGCTTAGCTTGGTAAGAGGCTTCAGTATTGTTTTTTTAGCATGTATATGTATGCATGTATATATATGTATTTATGGTTGGATTTGATGAAAATGTTGATGAATTTGAAGAAATATTAATGAGAATGATGAGGGTGTTGTTTTGAGATGAAATTTGTGTCGAAAAAACCTTGTATCCATGATAAATCAAAGATGAGATTGCCGGAATTACTGTAGCAATTACTGTAGCACCGAGATTAGGGTTTAGTTTAGTTAATTAAGTTGATGATGATGATGATTAAGGTGTTAATGATGATGGTTAGATTGAATTGGTTGGGTTTAACCAAATTAAAATTGGTTGAGTTGAATTGGTTTGGTTGAGTTGGGTTTGATCAAATCATGTTGAGATGGTTTGGGTTTGGTTCAATTGATTTGGGTTAAGGATTTTGGACTGAACCAAGTTGGTTCAATAGATTTTGTATAAGAATTGAGTTGGTTCAAGGCTGGTTCAGTGAAATTGAGTTTGGTTCAGTGAATTGAGGTTGGTTCATAATAGTCTAACCCAAATTGAGTTGGCTTAATTGTAATTGGAGACCAATTTGGTTATACAAGGTCAGGTTTGAACCGATTGGAGTGAGTGGGCCAATTAGAGAGTCGGGTTATTGATTTCTTGTATTTTTCTATTGGGATAAATTATGTTTTTTTAGTTGTATTTATTTATTTTTTTATTATGTTATCCTACTAGGTGTTGATTAGGCTTGGGAGGAGTTCCAGGTCTAGCAAGGAACTCAAGGACACCAGGTGAGTTGGTAGTGGCTATTATTGTAAATAATTGATTAATTATTATTATTTTGAAATAATTGTTTAATGGCTAGTATTTTGGAAATAAATGTTTAAGTATTTCATTTTATCATGTTTGATTCCATATATAGTTGAAATATACGTATATTTGTTTGCCATTGATGGTCATGATAACCGTATTGATACATTCGTTTTGTATAATTATACGTATTTGTGAATAGTAAAAATACATGTATATGTGATTTAATTATTCGGTTCATGTATTTATTTTTTGATGGGTATATATGATTTGATTTGGAGTGATTTGCGAAACCATGTGAGCATATTAAAGATGTTTTATCGGCATTGTTAGTAGAATTGGTTTTCATTCTCGGTATAGGAATGGTATCGATGGATCCCGGGCTTTTACTTGGCATTATGCATTGTTATACTTTTGGCATTGGCTTTGTGAAAAAAATAATGGTTATTTCAGTGATGTGAATACTTGTCCCGGAAAAGGATCCCGTGTTATGATTTATACGAGATGGTATTATTGCTTTGTATTTACTTGATGGTTTTTGATGGTGACGGGCTAAGGCCCCGACTCATGCGATGAGTGGGTCCCCACGGGCCGACCCTTTAGAGGTGGCGTGGTGGACCCGGGTGTTGATTACTACGAGGGCCGTTCGGGTGGGAGCGTAGAGCCCTCGATCGGATATTCATCGGAGTAGCCGGGGTCACCGACCGGTGAACCGAAATAGGTCAGCGATAGGGACATGAGTTCCTTGACGGCTCGAACCTAGCCGCAGCCACGGCAAGGGTTTAGAGAGTTTTCTAGACCATGTTATCTTTCGGGTGAGTGTTGGGTATTGCTTTATTTTTTGAATTTGAGATTTATGTTATTTTTTTGAATTGTGATGAGGCAGTCTCTCACAAAATTTGTGTTCTCGAGAAAAATCAAATTGATGTTGATCTATGTTGAATTTATGTTTCAAAAGTTCTTTAAAAAAATGTATTTTTGCTAGAATTCGGTATTTTTGGAAAAGTTGGAAAAATTATTTGAGAAGTTGGTATTTATATACTATATATATCATGTATTTAAGTATTTGAAATTATTAAGCCACTCACCGACCAACTGAATGTCTTTGTCAGAGTGCAGGGAGCGGGGACCCTAGATTGCCTCGATTGAGTATAGCGCTAGTCGTGGGTTGAGTCCAAGATTGCAGTGGGTCCCATATCTTTCTTTCTATTTATTGGTGTCGTGATCTCTGTAGCGGTTGATCCCGCATAATTTGAGTTATCAGTATTCGTGGTATTTATGTATTTGAACCCGTAGTTGGTGTGAAGTTGTAGAATTGTGATTTGTAGATCCGATTTTGTTTAAAAGCGGGTGTCGGGCTTTCGGTTAAAAGAGAATTTTAACTGATGGGTGCCACATTTACCTCAGTAGAAGGGGTGGGTGTGACATGAATGGTGTTATACAACAGGAAATATTATATTTCTCATTAATTGATATTTCATTCCACTCAAAAATGAAGGGTTTAAATCCGGTTTTGGTTCACAATTCTTTAAAAAAAAAATTGATGTGGTATTTGCACTTAGTGATACTTTTAAAAAATGAATTATGACAAAATTGATAAAATTTTTGTTCCAGAGCATGAACTTTTCATATTAATAAATAAATAAATAAAGCAAGACTTTTTCTAGATGGCTTTAATTTGAAAAGAAAGAGATGATGTTCTGTGTTCTCAACTTTTTATGAATTTTTGAGAAATGGTGGACCAACAAAGAATTTTCTACTTTTCATTGAGAGAAATTTTATTTGAATAGACTGTTTGACAGCTCTCCACTACAATTATGACATCTGAGTTGGAATATAATTTTGAGTCTTTCTTATTTATTCTAACTTTATGTATACAAAGTGCATTAAAGTGTAATAACTACCAACAGGGTCTTTGGTCTAAAAACACCTGCCTCCATAGGTATAGTTTATGGGTGGTTATTATTTATATTCAAAATGGATTAAATATAAAGGTGTTAAAGATCTCTGGCTGGCAGTGTGAGTTTGTAATCCACTCCTCATGCCAGTCAATGAAAGCCCATGGGCCTTACTCTGGGTAGAGGCTTTATACAAATAACTAGAAGATTAATATATTATTTTCAAACATATGTTTTCTATTCTATATTATCTCCAACAAGACCACGCAGAAGTCCTTAAAAAAAGATATTTTCAGAAAAAATATATCATGCAAATTTTTTTTAAAAAAAAATGTGGAAGGCCATTGGCTACATTAGGGGCATGCACAAACGTAATTGTAGAGTCACTAATTCAATACATCTTGTTGTCTTATCCTTGCATCTTTTTAGCAAAAAACACAAACACATTATTTGAGCCGAGCCGTTCGTGAGTAGCTCGGTCTTCGGCTCGATAAAGGCTCGTTCGTGTTTAGCTCATATTGTAAACGAGTCAAGCTTGAACATCATTTTCAAGCTCGATTAATAAACGAGCCAAGCTTGAGCAGCCAAAAGCTCGGCTCGTTTTGGCTCGTGAACACAGCTCATGACCAAGCTCATGAACAAGCTCGTTTATAAGCTCGATTGTGAGCTCGTTTATATATATATATATATATTACATTATATATATATATATGTTTATGTATATGTATATTAAGGTGTATATGTGACTATGTCATTGTTGTCAATTTAAGTTACACATATAAGGCTATAAACTACCATTCAATGGCTAAGCTCATTAAAAGCTCAGGTCAACTAGTTCATTAAGTTAAATGAGCTCATAAGATAAACGAGCCAAGCTTGAACACTACCAAACTCGGCTCATTAAATCTTGTGAAGAACTCGTTTATTGTATAATTAAAAGCTCGTTTATAATATCATTTACAATTTTATCTGTAACAATCATTAATATAATCAAACTCAAATCGAGTTGAGTCACACTTGATAATGATTCATTAAATAAGTTTACTAAATAAAAAAATAAAATATAAAAAAATAGTCAAGCCTTAATCAAGTTAGCTAGCTAAGTCTAAGCTTCGAATTTTCTTAACAAGTTGAGCTCGAGCATGAAGCTCGAAAGAAGCTCGATTAGAGCTCGAGCTCGGTTAAAATAGTAACGAGCCAAGCTTGAACATAAAAAATGAAGCTCGAAGAAAGCTCGGCTCGAGTTCAAGCTCGATTAAATAGTAATGAGCCAAGCTTGAACAAGGCAAAGCTCGGCTCGGCTCAGCTCGTTTACAACCCTATATATATATAGTAAAAACATGAATAACCTACGCAGAACCTAATGCTAATAGACCAAGTTGTTGGCACTATCGATCTAACAAAAAAAATAATAATTTTTTATAAAAATGATTAATATCAATAAATATTTAATTTTTATTTATATTATTACTATTTTTTATAAAATGTGAACAAAACATTCGACATAGGAGTACACAAATATAAAATTACTATTTCAACACACTTGTGAGATTTGATTTCATCTCTCAATAAAGACATGAATACCACTCATTGTAAATAGACAAAAAAATAATTGATTTATTAATATTAATTAAACAAAATTTTAATCAGTGAATTTTCTCTTAAATCAAATCCTTATCCCGAACCGAATCTGTCCGAATGGTCTTCTTCATTAATATACTTAAACAAGTGCTTATCATCCTAATTTTTAAAAAAATGTGAAAGGCCATTGGCCACAATAAGGGCATGCATAGATGTGACAGTAAAAAAAACATGAACAATCTACTCAGAACCTGATGCTAATAAGCCAAGTCTTTGTCACTATATAGATCTACAAAAACTTTAATAATTTTTTATAAAAATGGTTGATATCAGTAAATAATTAGTTTTTATTTATATTATTGTTATTTTATAAAATATGAAAAAAAAGGTACAAAAGCATAAAATTACTATTTTTAACACACTAGTAATATTTAATCATGTCTCCTCGGTAAAGACATGAATACCACTCAGTGAAAATAAAAAAAAATCATTGATTTAAAAATATTAATTAAAAAAGGTTTAATCAGCTTAAATAAGAATATTCCTTTAAACAAGATTCTTTTATAAATCTAATCTAATCCTTCTTCCGAACCGAATCCGTCGGTGGGTCTTTTTTCGTTAATATATTTAAACAAGTGCTTATCGGCCTAATTTTGTTTTTTTTTTTCTATTTAAAATTTAAAAAACAAATCCTAATTCCCTTCTATGCATTCCAAACTGGCGAGCTAAGCGAGACACAAAGTCCACAGCTTCTCTGATTGCAATCCATCCAGGGAAAACGAAGGAAGATGATGATCTTGTTTCTCAGTTTGATCTTTCTCGCGGCGATCGTTGTGTTTATCTTCAAATTCGCTACCTCGGATGGTGATTCTTCGATACCCAGGCTCATGTGCTATTCAAGAGCCTTATTGTTATTTTTAAACTAGTTATTTATCGATTTTTGTGATGAATTTTGTGTATCTTTGATCCATTTTGTGGGATTTTTTAGGTGATTTTACACTGCTGTCGAAAGGTCCTGCCAAGCGTGAAGAAGTGCAAGGCAAGGTTGGTTATCTACTCGATTAGCCAAAAGTTTTGATTTTTTTGTATGAATTTTGGAGTGATGTGCTTTTCTTTGGCAGCGAATTGGAATGGTATACTTTAATTAGTAATAGAGTTAAATTTGGTTGTTAGGTGGTGTGGATTACTGGAGCAAGCCGTGGAATTGGTAAGTAGCTTGAATTCTTTCTGTGGTTGTGGTTGAATGGCTCTTTAGAGAAGACAAGGTGGGATTTTGATTTGTATATAAACTTGTATTGAGTTTTTTAGAATTTGTTTTCGATGAGTTTTTAGTACTAGTTTATTTTTCCTTGATAGTTTCCAACTGGAATGGTTTATAGCATGGACTCACTGTTCAAATGATTTTGGATGAAAAACAGCATGTGGTTGTAATTGTAGTGTTTTTAGGTGCTGACATTAACTTCAATGCTCTGAATGCGTTTAACATTTTTGAGAACTGAGCTCCTTTGATTTGTTGACGCATGTTACTATACCTTGCCTGAATTGGTGAAGCTGCATTTGTGGGAAATTGATCATTGAATAATATTGGAGACATGAACTCCTTGATGAACTAGTGTTTTACTTTTCTTTTTAAGAAATGAAGGTGTAGCCTTTGTTATGCCAGGTCTGTTTTTAAGGTGCAGATTTTATCCCTTAATGCCTTTTTTTAAAATATTTAATCTCTTATGCTTGATTTATTCTAAAGGATACCCTTAAATTTGTATGATCTTTGTTATAATGATTTCCCTGAATGATTCTACTATCTCTATGTTATGGTCTTTACTAATCAATGAGCTCTATGGTGGTGTTTGTACATTTTTTTGGGTTAAGATTTAACCATGTTGTATTTTCCCTAGAATGTACTGCTCTTAAGCTCTTTTGAATCTCTGATGGTTGAAGATGCATGAGACATTTGTCTTGGATTTTTAGGAGAGATTCTTGCCAAGCAGTTCGCAAGTTTGGGAGCAAAACTGATTCTCTCTGCTCGCAATGAGGCAGAGCTTGTGCGTGTCAAAAATGAAATATCTAGTGAGTATTTTGAGATAAGAACAGCATGTGAGTTTCAGTTTTATGCATGTGAACATGCAGCTGAACTTGTATATATCTTTACACATTTGGAATAGGCAGTCATCCTTCTGTTGGAGTTGAAGTATTGCCTTTGGATTTGGGATCTGATGAGGATTTAGTCAGAAAAGCAGTTGAGAAGGCAGAGTCCTTTTTTGGTGGTGCTGGTGTGCATTATATGGTTCACAATGCTGCATTGGAACGTCCTGTAGGAGACTTCCCTTTCTCACTTCATAACTATTGTTGCAACTTAACATTTGGCATATCTATTATCTTATTCATTTTATTGAGTAACTTAGTTATTAGTCATTCTTATGGTGACTCCAATTCTGATGAAATTAAAATTCATGGGTTAATCAGAAATTAAATGATTCACAGTGTTGCATCAAATATACATCAATTGAAATTAAAGATAACCATGGTTGGAAACTAAGATACTACTCTATTCTACTGTCTCCATCTTGTTGTTTATGGAACTGCAGAAACGAAGGGCATTGGATGAACCTGTGGAAAAACTTGAGGTACCTCATTACCACTGCAATTATTTGCCTTTGTTTTCCCAGAAAGGTAACAATTTCAGATGCATTCATTACTAGGCTACCTTGAAGATAAATGTATTGGGAACAATTACTCTTACTCATCTTCTTGCTCCACACATGCTGAAAAGAGGGCGTGGCGCTTTTGTTGTGGTATGTTTGCTGATTGACCTTTCTTTTATGATAGTTGGGCAATAATGGATGAAACTCTCCAAACCATTGCTAATGGCATGTTTAACACAGATGAGTAGTGCTGCAGGAAAGTGTCCTGCACCTGGTCAAGCCATATATTCTGCTTCTAAGCATGCTCTCAATGGATATTTTCACACTTTACGCTCTGAGGTACTAACTTCTCCTTCAGATGCTTAATACCGGTCATTTCAGAATTTGTTTGCTTAATGATAATGATGATGATGATGACAACGACGACGATATTATTATTATTATTAATTCTTCCACAGCTCAGTACATTGTAATATGTTGTTGTACCATAAAAGGCTGGTATCATTAAGCCAAAGCTACAGTCATATTCCACATCTTATGCAGACTGTTTCTTCACACCAATTTCATTGTTAGTAGATCTACTTAGCAGTAGTTCATCAATTTTATGCACCTTTACATGGAAAAATATTTTGTTGTTTGCAGCTCTACCAAAAAGGAATTGCTGTTACTGTTGTTTGTCCTGGACCAATAGAGACATCAAAAGTTTCTGAAGTGAGCTCATCTGGTCAAAAAGGTTCTTCTGAGGTAAGATCATTATGATGATGATAATATAATAATTATGATGATGATGAAATAGGAAAGTTATCTTTTTAATATAGAAGAGGTTTCTTTTCTATAAATAAATTAATAATGTTTTTCTTTTAGCGGGGTATGTGCTCATGCTCATTAGTTCCTAAGAACACTTGTCATGTTGTTGATGATGATATAGGAAAGGTTTCTTATCTATAAAAAAATAAATAAATAATGTTTTTGTTTAGAGGGGTATGTGCTCATGCTCATTAGTTGCTAAGAACATTTGTCATGTTGAAATCGCTTATGGACAATTAGAGAAATTGAATTGGTAAATACCTGAGATTATAGTGGAAAGATTTCCCGTTTAATTTGTAAATATCTGAAATTATATAAGAAAGGTTTCTGTTTTATAAATAAATAAATAATGTTTTTCTTTTAGAGGGGTGTGTGCTCATGCTCATTAGTTGCTGAGAACACTTGTCATGTTGAAATTGCTTGTGGACAAATAGAGATATTGAATTGGTAAATACCTGAGATTATATAGGAAAGGTTTTTTTTAATAAAAAAATAAATAAATAATGTTTTTCTTTTTAGAGGGGTATATGCTCATGCTCATTAGTTGCTAAGAACACTTGTCATGTTGAAATTGGCACGAAGGGTATGTGCTCATGCTCATTAGTTGCTGAGAACACTTGCCATGTTGAAATCGGCACTTAAGCTTGCTCTTGGCTTCTATGTTATTTTTAATCAAATATTAGTTTCCCCGAGACATGTTAAAAACAATTGAGACTCTACCATTTGATTCCACTATTGGGAAAAGCATCTTAACTTGGAATTTAGCTATGTTGTTTTTTCCATGTCATCACAGCTGTTCAGATAATTACCCATATATAAGCTTATTACCTTACTGGTAAACTAATTCATTCTCTTTGTCTTGTAAACTTTTCATTTCTTCATCAGAAACGTGTGTCATCAGAACGGTGCGCAGAGCTTACAATAGTTGCAGCTACTCACGGACTGAAGGAAGCTTGGATATCATATCAGGTTTTTCTCTTGCATTATCAGGAATTATATATCCTCCAAACAACACAGATGACCTTTATGGCCATTATTAGAATTGTTATCAGATCATAGTTATTTTGAAATATACTTTCAGACAATTTCTCACAACCTTGCAAAATTGTTCTTCCTGCAGCCTGTATTGTTCATCATGTACCTTGTGCAATACATGCCAACCATTAGTTATTGGTTTATGGACAAGGTATCCCCCTTTACTCATCTAGTATTTGCATTTTTGGACAATATAGAACTAGCTCATTTCACCTAACCTGCGCAATTAGTAGCCACACTTAATCTCTTTTATCAAACATCCATTAAAAGCAAACTGTTATATATATATATATATATATGTGTGTCCGTGTGTGTGAACAAATCACGGATTTTACCCCTCGACATTTGAGCTGGGAGAGAAATGAAATATTCTACTGTTCATTTGAGCTATCACTAATGCTAATACTATTGGTGTGATATTCTTTTAGATCGGTCAAAATCGTTTGGATGCAGCGGCAGCCAAGGGTAATATGTATAGCTGGAAGTTGTTCTTTGGTCAGAAAAAGAAATCGACTTAGTTCGACTGTGTAACTGCTCAAGTACTCATATTGAACTCTTCTTGTGGAATTTAGAAGGTTCAGCTTTGTTTCAATTTATTTTCAGACTATTATTGGCAGCTTAAAACACCAAGTTATTACCTACAGGTTAGCATCTGAGGATCAATAATATATGTATCACATGACTCTGGTAATTGTACATTTCCAAGTTATCCATTTGAATGATTGATCTGAATGTATGCGTAACACAATTTGAAGTGATATTTTTGACAAGAATGGACTGATTCTTGGCATCTGTGAGAGAATGTAATTTTTGTAGAAAACCCAATAATTTTTAAAATTGATTTTATTTTTCTGAGGGTATTTGCCACTTCTGCATAAATCATCCTGACTTTGTTAAAATTGCAACCTTTTGAACATCAATATATGAATGAGGTTAAATAAATACCAACACAAGTTTCTATTTAAGGTGGCAATTAAATGGCTGGAAAACCTAATAATCATCAAAATTCATGGATGTGCTCATACATCAAGAGAAACAACCAGAATAGAAATGTCTTCCAAATAAGATAATTCAATCTATTACAAAAACTCACATACTCAAGAAAAACAAAAGCTGCTTAAAAATTCTCATGAAACAAACTGCAGGAGAGGTGATCTTGTTTACACATCTTGGACACTCAAGCCTGCAAAAAAACATTTAAGCAGTCAATCCACATGAGTTTTACCTCAGAGGAACAAGTAATCTGACTAATAAATGCATCAAATTAAGAAACAGATATCCATCAAATGATGGTGTAATCTAATACAAATAATCTCAGTAGAACTGGGACAATAGCAATCTCAAATGGAAGGTATTTTAGCACGTTATATAATATCCAATGACATAAATTATAAAGGGGATTTATGCAAAGAACGAAAAAGCAAAAAAAATTACTTCAGCGCCGCAGCAACTTAAATAAATTTAAAGTACGGCTCTGACGTAATTCTGCAAAATTGAGGGGATTCCAAGCAACAAAAGAAAGCCCCGAGAATTTTATAGATTGGTGGGAATTCAGGTTATAATATGGTGAGTGTGGACATAAACAAGTCAAGTTGTTTATATTCAAGATGTTGATCTGAAAATGAATATATGAGAAGTACAACATACACATATAGAAACTCACTACAATTGAATAAAGAACCAAAGCTGCATAAGAAATATTGTGACACTAAAGGTGTGTTTCTTAAGCCATTTCGCAATTAGATTTGTGTGTAATGAATGATGAACTAATAGCAACAAGTAAGTAACTACTAAATGATTCAGTACAAACCAGGAGGAAGAGATTGCTTCAATTTGTCAGCCTTCTCAGGATCAAACACACACAGTGTGTACAGATACTTAGAGCATCGAACCTTGAACTTGATGACATCTTTACTTTTCTTGATCTTCACTGATCGAGCATCTTTCCTCCTTGCAGTAAGAAGGAAATCCTTGATCTCGTGAATCTGCTTCGGCTGCAAACAGCAAGAATGAAGCTCTAAGTAATACGGTCTACTTTTCAAACTTCAAAAGTCATTCTACAATATCCTTGCTAATCCAATGCAACATTTGTCACAGACATAGATTCTTATAATAAATACAAAAAACACAACTTGAAGAATAACTCCACCACTTAAGCTTTGCAGATGATAAAAAACACCAACAAACCAAGCTTCATTCTAGATGCATACATTTGCAATCATGATCGAATAAATACTTATGAAACAACACAACCAAATACTTCTATCTAAATGCTTGATAAAAATATATCCATGAAGTTGATGAATTATCCCATATGCTTATCAAGCAACTAAAACCTAAAAAACAGTATTTTATACATCATTGGACAAATTTTAAAGCTCATCTCTTTCTTTAATATGAGAAATCTACAACTCAATATAAAGAAACATGAAAAATGTAAAAAGAAAATCACATAAATACAAACAAAGAACCAATCCTGAGATTATGCCATTCTAAGATGCAATATTCCGAAAACTAAATCGAATTTACAAACACTAGTCGATATACATCCATACTTCGAGATAGCATACAAAAGATATATCAAGGAATTCACAGAGTTGGAAATTGAATCGAAAACGATGAGGAAAAACTAATTCAAAACGAGAAAAGGCACCATTTCGGCGGATTTCTTTGGCCCGAGTTCTCGATGCAACGCCGCTCTGCAAAACCCTAACCTTGGAATGTTGCTGCTCTTTTATACCTAAGAGAGATTATGCATACAAGCCCTTCTATTTTATTAAAATAATATATTTAGATTTTGTGATGGGCCTTTGAAAGTCTAGGCTCGGCCCACTTTGGCTCACTTAAAGGACAGCTTACAAAATCAGATGGTGATGTTAGTGGGCTAAAAATATTAATAATTGCTAATTTATAATTATTTTTTAAGAAAACTAGCCATTATTTTTAATATAAAAAAGGTTTACAAAGCTAATGATCTCTTGATTTATTGGCATTACCCCTGTGAAAAGCGAGTTCGAATCTCAGCTCACGTAGAGTGAGGGCACATGTGTGTGAAGTTCGGTTTTATTAAAAAAAATAAATTATGATTTTTTTTTAAATTCTTTTTAAATATGTAAAACAATATAAAATCAAAATTAAAAGAAAATTTGTCCATATCATCCCTCCAATTTTATCACTTGATCAAAAAAATCCCTGAACTATTTTATATCACCAAAAAGTCCTTTCTTTTTCTGACACCATTTCCTTGTTTATTTTCTAATACTTTTGTTAGAAATGCCCTCAGCGATTTTAATAGAAAACACAAAATAATAAACAACAAACTAAGAGATCAACAACAAATATTAAATAAAAATGTTACATTTTAATTAAAAACTTGTATAGTTACACGTAAACACATAATGTTAAATAAAAAAATATAATAAATAAACGGAAAGTACATTTTGTAAATATGATAAAATTAGATTTATAAATAAAATAAATTAATGCACGGACTGAAAAATAAGTAAACTGAAAAAAAAAGAGACTATAGAGAAAATTGAAATTAAAATGTTAGAGAGACTGACTAATAAATAAGTTTTTCAAATTAAAATATTGATTTGCCAATTTTTTCCGCCTATTTTGGAAGGTTTTAGACCTATATTTGAGTGGTACAAAATGGTGGCAAAAAAAAAAGGCTGTACATTAATAAAAAAACGAAGCTAACTCACTTAATTCATAGAAGAAATGTTGTCATTTAGCAAAGTTTAAAACGTATTATTTACTTTGATAATATATTTGATTTATTAAAATATATTTTATAAATTATTTTTAATTGTGAGCAAACTGGCTATAATTCTAAAAGTTATAATCTTTGGTACTATTAAATATACATATTTAGTCCTATTCTTTATTATGTTAACTTATGTCATCCAATTTCTTTTCTCCTATCTGTATATTAAATTATTCTTATCTTAATAATTTGAATTATATGAGGGTAGCCTTATGAAGATAATATATCATTTTGGGATAATGATGGAATATTATATAATTACTAAACTACAATAAAAATGCATTAATTATATTTTTTTTTTTTTTGTGTGTGTGTGTGGTACTATGAAAAGTATGCTTCAAGATTCTGAATTTCAGTACTACCACATCAAAGAAAAAACTATATTTATATATAGAAATGTTCCTGAAATGGTTTTGCAGACTATCCATTTCATCCTAAATGAAGTTTTTAACACAAATAAGACAACTACATGTAAGATTTTCAATGTTTTGATTGAATTATAAATAAGTTTTTCTTTTTTTTTTCTGCAAGTAAAGATGGTTATATCAATAAAAAAATATAAACACTAGTTGTTCACATGATGTAGAGACACCAAATGGAAAGATGTTATAGAAGTAAGAAATCCTCTATGGAAAAAAACCAATCTCTGATAAGATATTTAGAGATACGTAAGCTAGATTCAAAGTTAGATATCTCAAAGACATCAATAGATTTAATGTTTGATGCTCAACAATTTGAGATAATGATGATAGAAACATACCAATGAAAGGTCATAAAGCCAAGCAAATAAGTTTCAATGTCATGTCCCACTCATCAATTAGAGAATTCACTTGATTAAAGAGCTTTGAAGAACAATACGGACGTGAATGTGTAGGAGAACAAGAGGACAAGATGTTGAGAGGGACATGTAGAAATTGGAAAACAATTGAAAATTGATGACAAATTTGCATTATAAATTCCCAAAAATATATATGCATATATACACCCTTAAGATGTATATATTACAGACTTAGCTGATAATTCCTGAAGGAGCGACCAGTTGAGCATTTCAGTCGTACCACATCACAACAACCACCTCAGGAGTGATTCCTCCACCTGACAGCACGAGTAGACCTTTGTCTCCGTTTGATAGATTTTGCCAATTCGGCTATGTGTTTTGTTTTCTCTTATTTATTTTTTTTTTATGGTTGCTAATTTTCTATGTTCCTTGTTTCTGTCTGGTGCGTTTTTGTTGTTCTGTTTTGTTCCAGCTTGTATTGTTTTCAGTTTACTTTAATCTAACATTGGATTCATTTGGAAAATAATAAATTATTTTGGATTTTTCATTCTATCAATTAATTTAATTAATTTTGATTTGAATTTGATCTACAAATATAATATGTTTTATTTGTATTCAGAAAGTTGAACTTATGAGAAGGGAGGACAATGAATTAGATGACGCATCAAAAAGTAGTCTTATTCGTACATAAAACATTGAACAAATGAGAAGGGAAGAAGATAAAATTAGATGATCCATGCATCTAGTTTGGCGAAGTTTTTATTTTGATACCTAGATGTGGCAAAAACTCCTTATACAATTAATGTTAGGCAAAATCATTTTGTCATTAAATGTAGTTTATTTTTATTAAAGTAACCAATAGTTTCATGTTCAATAATTTTTTTTTAATAAAAATAAATAAATCAAAATTTATTGAAAAAAAAAGTACAAAGAACCAACAAGGAAAATAAGACAAACAAGAAAAAGAGGGGAAAAACAGGCAACTCTCAAAGTAAAAACAGAGATTCATCACCATTGGTTATGCAAATATAAAAATTCAAGCAAACGGGGAACACATAGTGCAGAAGAATGCTAACATCAGATGAGAAGACGAAGTCCGCCTAAAGGTGACAAAGTCTACTCATGTTGGATAATTTTATAAATATGAACTAGAACATTAAAGCCGGGGAATTTCTATCATCAACTTATGTCTATTAGATTAAATAGAATACAAATAATATAATTAGCTTCCATATATCTAATATAGTATTTTAAGTCTTTCGATTGAATTGAGTCAAAATAATATGATTGATTTGTATTTAACAACTTAATTATATCTATATAGAACATTCACAACGTAAGAAGAATGATACCACCATTTGTGAAATTTCCTTAATTTCCACCAAGGAGTGATTAAGTCCGTATATTTTGTGCATTCGTATGCTTTTAATTAACATCTAGATGTATATATATATTTTGTATATATATTTTGATCAATGAAATCTCAGGATATTCACTTCATCAAATATTTGTGTATAATGCTCATGATATCACAATTTGTTGGAACATGGATGGAAGATCATGTTAGGAAACATGAACCTGTGATCAAGAGTTATACATGTTTCTCTTTTTTCTGTTATTTCTTCAGTGATATATCCTGTCCTACAAGCAAATCTCTCTCTCTCTTTTCTGAACACTTGATATCATATCAAGGCTTCCCTAGTGGGCTACAAAAGCGATTGATCAACAAGAAAAAAGTTGGAAAAAGCATTCTAATAATTCACAAATGCAGGTTTAGAAATAGTGTTTGGAGTTCTTTGAAATCCCATGCAGTATTTTTATAATTTTAAGTAAGAACTTAATCACTCACTCAAACTATACACAAGCTTATCTTCTTGTTCTTTTGTGCTTGTCTTTAAGACTAGGGAATTACTCATAAATTTTTATTCAAATATAAAGCTATGTGACATCTGAGATAAAGACCTCACTGCTTTGCTTCTACATTTTCAGAAATCCCTAGAAACTGTTATTAATCTTATAACAAGAAGAAGAGCTTGCCATTTGCCATTTAATGGACAGACAAACAACAAGAAGTAATGGCTCTGCTTTAATCAAATCTCTAAGAAAACCAGAGTGTTGTTCCCCACTAAAATGTGGGCCATGTTCAGTCAAGACACACTACTACTATGCCCATTTCTTTGTGTCAGATCAGTGGAACTTTTCATTCCTGTTAATCTATTCCTTTATCCATTTCCAATATACATTCATGCAGTTTATATATATATATATATATATGTCCCATCATATGAGTTTAGATGAAGTTAAAAAATTCATTGATGATAAATACTGAAGAAGTTAACAAATTGCATTGCATTGCATGCAAAATTAAACTGATCATCATGCATAGAGATTAATGAAGAGAAAGACAAACAAAACACTTAGGGAATTAAGAGCAAGAAGCAAAACAAATCCTATACCTGACAAAACTAGAATCTAGATTCAAAAACATATACAGTAGCTGAAATTTTCTTTTTTAGAATTCATGAGGGTTTCCAAGCTGAAGCCCAGACAACAGGTTCATCCTTCCATGTCAAGTAGAGACCAGTGGCATCAGTACCTTGAGCCGGCAAGAGTGCCCACCCTGCACGGTATCTCCGTAAGAGAGCCTTAACATCATCCACTCCATCGTCATTGAAGCTCATCGGAGAGAAGTCTCCGGTGAGCCTTTCACACCATTGACTCCCTTTCTCCCTCCTCTCACACTCTCCTCCTCCTTCTCCTTCACATGCCAATACACTTAGTATGCTCCTAGAACTCTCTCTTTCTAACATTAGCCTTTCATTGCTTGTTGGCACAAAGCTCTCTTCCAACATCTCAAAAAAGATACTATAAAACCTCAAGCATTCTTCAGAGCAAGCCATGAATTCATCCAAGTTGCTAGTGAAGTCTGCCTCCTCTTCCACCACAGTCACCACCTTCGGCCGAAGATGGTGAAGCATTCGGATAAACGGACTCCTCTCAATCACACTAACTTTCCGAAGAGCTCCGATGCAGTTCACGGCCACTGCCTCGTCGTCTCTAACACCGAAATCTTCCTCTTTGAGTTCCCCTAACCTTGAGAACCCACTCACCACATTGAACTCAAATGGCACACCCATTAACCTAGCAAACTTCTCCATCCTTTGTCCAATTTCCTTCATCACTGATCCTCCGGTGCCGGCGGTGACCACCACGGTTAGTCTCAAGTGCGGCGTGTCATCATTCCTCGTCGCCAAGGCTTCGAGCAACGTCGGCCACTGAGTGCAATAAGTACTACTTATATCTATAATATGAAGCTTGGCCTCTCCATCCATGGCTTCCAAGATGGCACCATTAGAAGCAACATGGCCAAAGGTTGTCCATGGACTAACTTCCTGGAACTTAAGTATTACCTTCCTTGCAGACTCAAAACTATGGCTTTTCTCAGCAACTGAAATCAAAGTCTTGTAACAGCGTTCTCCTGATTCAGTGGCTTTGCAAAAGAAAGCTTGCAAGAAATAGTAGGCTAGCTTTTGGTCACAGTCACCATAAGGGGAAGCAAGCTCATTCAACATCCAAAGGAAGTGATGGATCTTACCAGAGTCCTTCTCTGAGATAGCTTTTGCACACTCTTTCAGTAGCTTTTCAGCCCATTTCCCACTTGCACTTGGATCAATGGACTCCAGTGTTTGGCTTGTTGTTATTTGGTGTTGTTGATGGTGATGATTAGGGTTTTGCATGCTTTCTTGCTCATGAGAATATTGTCTTTGTGAGAGGGTGAGGTAGTGTAGTTCTTGTGCTTGGAGAGTGATGTCCATGTAAATGTTTTACATGAGAGAAGGAAAGAGAAAGAGAGAGAAAGAAATGAAGTGCAAACCAGACTTTATGGAGCAAAACCCTAAACTAAACAAAGTTTGTCTCATGCTAATGATCTAATATTGCCTAAGCTTATCAATTACAGTTGGAAAGTACTATCAAATTAATACTTAATGGGATATATCAACATCATCTTCATCATTCCACACCCTTGCCGGCTTTTTCTTCATTAATATAATCCATATAGTTTTCATAAGCAAAGTAACCATATATATATATATATATATATATACGTGTTAATTAAGTATTCACTCTAACACTGAGTAATTAACATATAAAAATCACTATCTAACAATTAAACTATCAGTGATGTACATACTTAAAACACTGGTAACCCATGAAGAGTAATCCAATTATAATTAAGGAGGTCTATATATATATATATAGGTAACACCAAATTATCACGCAAGGTAACAACTTTTTGTTCCATTTCAACTGGTTAGAATATTTCTACTTCTTTTTTATTAAAACATTAATTAGGACAAAAACAGTAATCAAGCTAAAGATTATATGTTGATCCTATGGCTTCCTTATTAGTTTTCTTTTCTCAATGATAGAGGTAGATAGCCATAGCCAAAACAAGAGACAAACACAAACCATATCATTCTTGGAATCATCTGAATATATACTTAGCAACCTCAAATTAATACAAAGAAATAGTTTAAGCAGAGGACTTTAAAAATGTTAATTAATTATAGAAGAAGAAGGCAACAAAACAATCAAAGGGTGATATATATTAGAAAGAAGATTTCTTATTATCCTTCTAGTGATGATTTAATTAGAAGAGGACAAGAGGCTGCAAGCTCTTTAGCTAGCTTCTCCCAATCATTGGAGATAAATGTCATGCCAAAGCCCCACTAATGTAAGGAAAAGCAGAAGCTCCTTGAGCTTTCATTGATTCCTTTTCATTCATCTACAGATTTATAACATAATGATCAAAAACCTTTCAAGTACCAAATTCTCTCTCTCTCCATTCCTCCCAAAAAAAAAAAAGAAAAAGAAGGCAACTTTAATTACTAAATAAATGACTTTTTATATACAAAACTATGCATAAAATCAAGTTGAGTACACTATACTGATCATCTGCAGAAGAAATAAAAGACCTGCCAAAGAATATCTTGCACATTTGAACCAATGCAGTTGATCTTTATTCTGTTGGATTAGACATTAAAGCATGCATGCATGCATCATGATTGAAACATATACATCTATGATGGATGAATTCAAGGAATGATCAAGAGCTGGCAAATAAAGCAAGGATGTTGGTGTCTGTTCCTACACCAGGCTAGCTAGCCTTTTATGCATGAGAGTACTGAGAGGGAACTTAAAAGCTAACAAGACATGTTAGTACTAGTTCCAAAGAGGCATGCTCAATTTTTCAGACATGTATGATGAGATTTGGAGTGTTGGATTTCATGAAAGTCTGGCCCCGGCTAAAGAAAAAGCTTGCCATCTTGTGGTTTCCTTTGCATGTAGGTGTGCACTTCTCCATCTTTAGATTGCTAGCTATTCTATAAAATATAAAACATGAACCTTTAGATTGCTAGCTAGCTATATTTTACAATAAACCATGAGGCATTTATTTGTGCTTTATATATATATATATATATATACTTTTAGAGTTCAAATATGGTGATTGTGTTTAGATAGAATTAATGTTATTGTCATATAATTGAGCTGGTGTACATATTTTTTTTCAGTATATATATAAATATATTGCCTACCAATGTTGTTGGTTGATGTGGCATTTTATGAGATATTTATTGTTGATACAATAAATTTGGTAATATCTAATAACATATCATTAATTTAATAAAAAATAAATGTGGCAGATGATATTGCATAAAAAAAATACCATGTGAAGGTGTGAGCTATATAAAGTGTCACATTTTAAAAAATTATAAAGGCTTTATATGGATGATAATAAACAATTCCAGCCAATCATAGAAATTATATGTTAAATATTTTGAAAATACAAGATATTACATCATATACATACACAAATGATGTATATAAAAGATACAATGGTTAGCTTTCCAAAAAAACATAAAAGAAAAAACAGTGAAAGCACTTTGGGAACAAAGAACAAGAAAGGCATCTAATCAAAATTTTTTCCTTCACACCTTTGCATGAAAGGTGCTTAACAGCTATAGTTTTGATAAACTTTATGAAAAAGGAGCTTATAATTAAATGAAAGAAGAATATGTGCACAGATACATCATGCATCCATGCATTTTATCTCCAACATCTACTGTTCCTAAAAGCACTTATAAACTGTTTATAATCATGATGGTTTAGAAGAGTAATACTATTGCTTCCATCGCAACTTATGATAATAATGATATTATTGTTTGAATTAGTTTTTAAAAAAACCTAGGAACGCTTTTATATAACTTAAGTATTTTTAGGTTCAAAAAAAATTATTTGTATTGACTTTTCTATAAAAACAGAAGTTGTAAAAAAAACTAAAAACAGCTTTTTTTCAAAAGCTGGTCTAAAAAAAACTAATACAAACACAAAATATAAAAAAAATACTTAACTTACTTTAGATAAGCACTTTTTTCTAAAAGCCTTTCTATTAAATTGAAAAATAAACTCTTTTTTGAGAAACCAATCCAAACAAAACCCGTATATATATAAATATATATAGAGAAATTAACTTAAATAAGCAAATAAAGATGCACATGCATTCTAGCAAAGGCAACACTCTAGAACAATATCAATATATATATATATATATACATATATAGATCACCATAGCAATCAAAACTCTTTCAACACAAATTCATGGTCTTTTTTGCATTATTATTTGGATCACCAGTAACATGTTGGTGGTGGTGTTTTTTTAATTATTATTAGTAATAATTTTGCCGTTGCATGATGCATTACATTGTTCCATTGTCATCTCTCATGCGTGGATCTCACTTTTTTTTACTATTCAGAAGGCATTATTCTTGATTGAATCAATAATTATTATAATATTCAGTTATGTATATAACTTCATTATATATGTTGAAGGAAGGACAACTTTATGATGGTATGTACACGCGTATCTATTGATTTAATAAATTTAAATGTCAAATTTGGTTTGTTACTATGTATAATTATTCCCCTATTGGTTAATAAAAAAGTTGAATTTTAACAAATAAAACTCTAATATACAAGGTCATATATATGTATTTTATAAAAAATAATCATAAAAAGGTTTATAGGGGATTCATAAAAGATTAGATATATTATAATTATCACTTTATGATTATAAAGTAGAAATACACTTCAATTTACTAGTTTTAATTTTATATTTCACTCAAAGCAATGGTATGATAATCAATATTCTCATATTTAATTTGGTACATTATATATATATATATATATATATATATATATATATATATGATCCCACAAGATTGGACATTATCACAGATCTTCTTGATAATGCTATTGATGTCTTCTTTTTGTAGACATTAAATGTTGCTTAACAGAGTAAACTAGGCCACCACCAAATTAATAATGTGAGAACAATGGATCCATAATTATAAGAAGAAATATTGAACACAAAATTAGAGAAAAGCTGGCTTAGCTCAGTGCAAGTGGTAAAGGCATTTAATTGCTTGTGTAAGGGTTAGGCATGGGTTCAAAACCCGGCACTAATAATACTCTTTATAATATTATTTATATATTATTTTTTAGCTTAAATATTGTTTATTGTATTGTATTAATTGTATTTATTTTTTATTATTATGGGTCATGATACAATATTATTTGATGTTAATCTTGAGTTATACACTAAAATGTTAACACAGTGAATTCAATCTTTGGCCAAAGTGTGAGAGATTTTTTTAGAATTTCCAAAGATTAGATTAATGTATGATCCCAGTTTGGAAGCATTGGACAAGACATGAATTTGACAAATATGCCCTTAGACAAATTTGAGACTACATATATACATTGTGAAATTCTAAGGTAAATATATACCCTTAAAAATAGTGTTATTTTTTCTTTAATTCACCTATTTCCTGAGAGCTATTAACTCTAAACTATTTTAACAAAATATTAAAAATCCTATATAAAAATAGATCTCTCTCACCAGTGTTTTTATTATATATATATATAAAGATTTGAATTTAAAACCACATATTTAATATTTAAATTAACCTCTATCAATTTTTTTTTGAATAATAGACAACAAGCGCCTTTTTTTATGAATAGAAACAGTACTAAACAGTACTGGAACCCGGATGTACAGTAGGAAAATAATATAGAAATCTCGGATAAACAGTGTATGAACAGTACGGGGAACAGTACTGTTGGGGGAGAGATTTGAACCCATGACCTTCCCTTACACTTTGATGTCATACCATTAACCTCTATCAATTAACTAATCATTATTGATAAAATTAAGATTTTCATACAATGATGTATATATACACCATTTTCAAGGTTATTGATATATATAAAAACAAATTAAGAAAAAGAAGAGTTTGATCAAGTTTTTTTCTCTCCCCAAACTATCACATTTTGTATAGATAAATATCAAATTATATGCTTGCATGAACTCATACGATAAGATTTTGTTGCCTTTTATATAAATAAATATCAAACTATATGTTTACACAGATTCATACAACAAAATTGTCTCCATATGTATAAACAAATATCAAATTATATGTTTACATAAATTCATACGATACAATTTTTTGAAAAAGGTGGATAAATCATCTGTTTATTTAAAAATAAGAAGAACACCATACGATACAATTTTGTCACCTATTGAATAGATAAATATTAAATCATATATTTACATGAATTCATATGATAAAATTTTGTCACATTTTATATAGATAAATGCCAAATTATATGTTTGCACAAATTCATATGACAACATTTTGTCATAATTTGACACCATTTATATAGATAAATATCAAATTATATGTTTGCACGAACTTATATGATATAATTTTTACTGTCATTTGTATAGATAAATATCAAATTATATATTTACAGAATTCATACTATACAATTTTGTCCTTGTTTGTCAAGTAAAGAAGAGGAAAATAAAATAAAATTTAAAATATTAAAAATATAATAAAAATAGAATGGGATAAATTGCTGTTATATTAAAATTTAAAAATATCAATATGAAGGGATTTGCCACACTTTGATGCAATGTAAAATAAAAAAAGAAATAAAAAATAAGAAGGAAAAATAAAAATATCAGAACAATTGAGGTGATTAGATTTTTTAAATATTATTTCAAGTTGACATTGGAAACATTTTATTAGAATTTAAAGATAAAAATATGTATTTAGCCTTGTGTTCTTTTAGAATATAAAATATATTGTCAATACGTATGAGAAATAAAAATTATGTATTTGTATCGATACAAATATTATCTATGCATTTACAAAATAATATATATAATATAAGTACGGAATAAAATGCTTTGATCTCAACATTAAATAAAACTAAAAAAAATCAATAAATTTGCATTCGAATTTAATTTAATTTAATTTTTTTTTCTTGTTATATTTTCATAACAAGAAAATATTAGAATAATAATATTGAACAAAATATTTCATTCTCAACCCAAAATGATAATAAATTATAAAACAAATTATATTTGGAAAAATCAATATAAAAATATTTCAATAATATTCAACATTATGTAAAAAAACACAAATCCATGTTTTGAGTTGGATTTTTCAATATTGTTTTAAATCTAAATTTAGTATTTTTAGAATCATATATATATATATATATATATATATATATATATATATATGAATAAAAATATGTATTTATGCTTGCATTGTAATAAATTTTGGGAGGAAGGATTATATAAACTAGTGACATCATCTCAAATTATATCCCTTTTCAATTAGAGATCACCACATTAAATCGATTAGGTATTTGAATGACGTGGATGGCATCGGGTTATCATTCATACCATTTGTTATTTTTTATAAATTTTAAATTCAAATTGTATAAATTTTTAAAATTTAAAAATTATAAACCATTATAAAACACTATTTAAAATCTTAAAATCTTAAACTCAAATACGATAAAATCTTTTACCCAAAATTCCTAGAATCCGAACCCTAAATCTTAAATCATAAAGCCTAAATTTTAAATTACAAACCTCTTATACCCAAAATTCTAAAAACTTAAACCCTAAATCCTAAATTTTAAACTCTAAACCTTCAATAGTAAAATACCAATGAGTTAAGAAAAAGGGATTTCCAGTTCACCGTTTAGAGGGTTTAGATGATAAAAAGAAATTAAATTTAAAAAAATAAAAATAAAAAATTTATGACATGGTAATTTCTAATTTGAAGCGATATAATCTTACATGGTGTCACAATTTTATTAAATCTTGGTTCCAAATTTTGGTGGATGAAATAATCAACATTTGCTTTATAAAAAAAAATTTCGGTATAGTTGCTTTTATAAATATTATTTATTAAATACTAAACAATGAAATAAGTTATTCAAATTTTTAATAAAAATAATATCTAAAATACAAGTAAAAAGTTAAACGGCCATCTTTTCCATCGGACCAACGCCACAAGGTATTACTTTATTTTCTTTAATTTTATTCTCAAGATGTTATTAAAACATATTAAATATACAAATAAAGAAAATCTTTGATCACTAAATTTGATACTAATCAATACCTGACGTGTGGACAAGCTGCACACAGTCCAACACATATTTTCATGTTCATAACAAACTAAATAAACATATTTTACCAAAAAAAATAAGAAAAGTTTATCTACATAATGGTCCAACACATACACATTCTTTTCTTTGTTTTTTTCCCATACACACACTTTCAATCACTTGTGTAATTTTTCACCGTGAGGTTTATTTAAACACTGGAGTATGAACTGCACAAGCTGGGCATTCAAATTCACAGGAAGTGGTGGCATTTTATTTTCTTTGTCCGGGATAACATTGATCCTGCAGGTGAAATTCCAACCAGGTTTAGAATTTTTATGAAATCCATCAAAGAGAGATTAATGTATAGATGAAAAGATTTGATCGCTAATTCTTAGCAACATGAACAATATTATAACTATAATAACTGAGGATGTAGATAACAATTGTTGAACAAGCACATCTACTCATCTTCTTGATTTCTAGATATATTGAAGGTTTGGCTTGTTACAAAGTTTCTCTTACAAGCAAATTGTTTTTCTGTTAGCAAAAGTAAGTACAACACTCTCAAATTAAATTTCAATTTAGTTTTGAGAAGAAAACAGGATTTCGGTATTGTATAGAAATTATAACTGTAGGTAGTCAAAGAATGCCGGAACTATTCTAGAGAAAATGTGGTCAAGTAAAAGGGAGCTAGAGGTCTTAATCTAACACTGCAAGATATTTTACAATCTATAAGATGAAAGATACAATTGAATCATTTAACTGTGACAGGTAAGTGGGACCAGAGGCATACTAACATGAACAAGACACACAAGACAGATTTTCAATCACAAACATATGCAATTCAATGAGGTTTCTTTGTACATGACAACAAGGAAAAATCTACCGGTGAAAAAGGCCTAATTACCTCAAAATTTCGAAAAGATTGTTCAATGCATGGTAGAGAAGTTCGATGTTTTCGCTTGCCTGCAAAGAAATAAAATCATCACTAAGCCATCCATGACCATACTATGTGCATTTTCTGACCAGAAAGTCCATATCCAAAAACACATAAATATAATAACATGGTTCAATATAACTGAAGTAAGATCTCCAAATTCAATTTAATTACAGATAATTCTAATTTTCAGAAATTTAACACACATTTAAGCATGATTTCTACATTTTTATTAGTAAATAAAACACATTGAAAGATGTTAAGAAAACATTTGATTGATGGTCACCTGAGAATTTTCACTGACTTTCTTGAAAATATCTTTATTCAAGTCAAAGAGCGTTCTTCTGATATCACCATTATCTGGAAAAAAAAAAAAAACCAAATAAAAGTGAATACAAGAAAAGCGAACTTGTAGCAAAAGCAGTCTCCCTGCCTAAGATATATAATGAATGTTCATCGATGGGTGAGTGAGGTAAGTGTGACTTACAACATTATTTACACAATCAGTAAATTACTCATTTTCAACTGAAAAATAGGATCCCACTGCATATCAATTTAGTGATGTTTGACACTTAAACTTTAATATATTTTTCAGATTGAAACTAATCATATATTAGTTCTATCTTCAAATTTCATTGTTTTGGTTTACATAAGGCATACACAAATTATCTTTGTTGATGCTATTGTTTTGTCCTTCATTAAATGAACTTCCAGGGTGATTTTACAGACTACTAATCCATTATAATGAGACATTAATTGTTTCATGAATTAGAACTCATAGCTTTTAGCTGATTTAAGTTGCAAAAGAAAATTTTAATTAAGCTTCACCATATACCATATATCTTTCTTCACACAAGAGACTGACTAATAGATGTGTCTTTTTGCTAATCAGAATGCTCAATACAAGATGTGAGATATCAAAATCAATGGTCCCATATATTAGAAGTACCCTCTTTAATTTTTTGGCCACATCAATAACTTCATCAAATCTAAAACCCAGACAATGTCTGAGACTAATGATACAAACTAAACAAAAATTATGCCCAGAAGATTAGGAGGGGAATTGAGATGAGATAAGGAAATTTTCTACAAGGTAAATATGGCATTATTTCAATTATGAAAAAATATGCATGGTTCACTCGACTATACTTGGATATAATGGATGATAGGACAAATAAAACTATCAAACCTCCACGTATAACATTACCATCGCCGGGCATGTGTGGCATTTGCAATGCATGAGAATTTGACGGATATATGATCCTTTCCTGCAACAAAAAAATTAAATTATAGTCAAGCTTTCATAGAGTTGACTAACAATATTAAAAAGGAAAACAATAATCTTGTCACACTAGAAATTAAAGATTATGAAATCATTTGAAGAATAAATACATAAATAGTAGTGAACTATCATTTTCTTCAAGAATATCAAACACTTCCTCAGTTGATTCATTCAGGAGCATGGATTTCACAAAAAAAAAAAATGATTCTAGTTGAAGTAGATTTAACGCATGAAATGTCTATTGCCATGTTAATTGAAATGTGGTAGCATTTTTTATGCAGACTGAAACCAGATCTTTACTTTTATAGCCTTTTAATTAGTTTTATTAATGTTTTATTTTATTTATTTTAATTTTGTTTAATCTTAGGGGTCTCTTTGCATTTTTGGGTTTTTTAGGGTTTCCATTATTATAAATGCTTGTACTTTGAAACTAGGAAGGGATCGAAAAATTTTCCATAAAAAATCTAAGTTTTCTCATTCTAGTGATCGGTGTATCCGCTGCGTCAATTTTACACGTGATGAACAATAGATGCCATTGATTTTGCTTCAAACTTCTGCATTACCAGTGCTCCCATCTCTTTTCAAATTGGCCTGGCCAGCTGACAATTTTGTTTGAAATGTCCAACAGACTCATCCCAAGCATGGTTTTAGGCATATCAGTAACTTGTGCACACAGTGCTGAAAGACTCCAAATTACCAAAGCCATAATATTTTTCCCTAATGAAACTTATAGCTTACAGGGAGAAAAAGCCAAATGACAATATATACATTCATACATACTTACATACAGATATATATATATATATATATATATATTTTTTGAAGGAGTTAACAAATATCTCTGATGAACATACCAAAGATAGAGACATTTAAGAGCAAACTTTAAATTTACACACATCTGTGGGTAATAAATACTATATCTAGCAAAGATCCATATAAGCCATTAAGATATCTTGAACTTAGAATTTATGAGTTGCCAAAATATCAAAGAAACAAACTAGACAAAGTTATCTCTATTTCTTTCTCCATCAAATTATCAAAGTTCAAAATGATCCTCACACCATGAAACTCAACTTCACTCGGCAGTTTTAGATATAATGCATGCAGAAACACAAAAATCTTCAGAAACAACAACACAGAAACTTGTGAATCCAAAATATAATCAACTCACCTTTTTATTATTGTTTATTATTGAATTATGGCAGCCATCTCTAATTCTCTTTCTCCTTTCTTTTCTCTGTAAACAGAAGTAAGACAAATTAGCAAATGCACAATTAAAAGAAAGAGGTGCTTCCTCAACAACTGATTATACTAAACAGATTCAAGTAATTTCCACCACTCCAACAATGGTAAGGCATTCTTAGTACAGAAAGCATGAATTAGCATATTTTACAGGTAGAGCTAACAAGTCATCAATACTTACAGCCATCAACCATTTGAGCCTCAAGGCCACATCTCGAATTGTCTTTCGAGGCAATGCTGCCGCAATTTTGGCATATTTATCAACAATTGGATCTGTGCAGTACCTAAAAGTGCATAGGATCATTAAAATAGAATTTTCACCATATTGCTTATCAAAATAGAAATTCAAGTATCATGAATAGAAAAAACATAGATTTTTGCAAAATCACAAGGAACCAAACATTAATATTGTGCATTAATGTCAATCCACTGTCAGTACTAGGAAAGAACCGTAAATCACAAAACCATGAACCGGTTCTAGCAATCTAAAGAACTCATGAAACCTCAATAACACCTTAAATCACCACAACAAAAATCACCAATCATCCAATCTTACAAAAAAGCGATAACAAATGTAATAATTCATCACAAACAACTTTCCAAAAGCTTGGCCACTGATTAATTAATTCAGTATCAAAAGAATTCACTTCCAAGCAAACCCTAATCACTCCCCCAACTAAAAACAATCTAAGTCCATCAAGAAACAATCAAATCAAAAGGAAAACAAAAAAGATACTCACTTTTGGAGACCTTCCATGAAGATCCTATGCTCGTCTGGCGTCCACACCGTGAACTGCTGGGGCAGATGCTGCAAGCCTTGCCGCCCGCCCTCGCTGCTCCCTGCGATCGCCACGCCATTATAAACGTTTCCCATGGACGCATAGCCATATACTCCGTTCACCGGAATATCCCCACCGCCGGTGATGATCCCCTGAGGTCTGCATGGGTAGCCGCCCGTTGCCATCGATCTGAGCTCCGGCGTTCTTTTCCCGCTCAAAAACACAAAGCAAACGGAAAATTCCTGCTTTTATAAACCTCACACTCCAATATATTATATACTGTTTTTTATATTTATATACCCCTGCAAACATTCATAATTGTGTAAATATAGCTGTAGTATTTGTTATTTTTTTGCAAAACCATCCCCCAAAAGTACTTAATATACCAAATAAGGAAAGAGATTATTAATGTTCTTTGTGTCTGTACATGTAGACACATACATGCTTAGTGTTTTCTTTTTAAGGAAAAAAAACAGTTTGAGAAGGATTAGGATAAGCAGGAAGTGATTATCCATTAATACTTATCCTAATCCTTCTCAAAATGTTTTTATTTGAAAAAAAAATTAATTTTGTTATATTAATAAAAATCTTAAATTAATAATCTTAAAAGGATTAGGATTGGGATTAGGATTAGGATTAGGATTAGGATGATGTAGCTATGCCTATGCACACAGAAAATGAATAGCAGAAGCAATGACTAGCAAGCAACAATGTGGACTAAAAACAGAATTCATTGACAGAATACTAGAATATCTCCCAATCAAACCTTGGAGTTGGCGCAGAAGAGGCCGAAGACACCGTTGTGACAGTGCTCACCGTCGGTGTTGGCGGTGAAAACAGCCGGTCTAAGAAATCCAAGGTTGCTGTTTGCTGCTGCTGGATTTGCAATTGCTGCTGCTGCTGCTGCTGCTTCTTTTGTTGCTCTGCATTGCTATTGATCTTAAGAACATCAAGTCTTTCAGCATACTTCTGAACTCTTCTCTCACATGCAAATAACACGGTGTTTCAGAACATTGAAATCC
This sequence comes from Dioscorea cayenensis subsp. rotundata, assembly GCF_009730915.1. Taxonomy (NCBI): domain Eukaryota; kingdom Viridiplantae; phylum Streptophyta; class Magnoliopsida; order Dioscoreales; family Dioscoreaceae; genus Dioscorea; species Dioscorea cayenensis. Next base: position 3,392,095 of record NC_052480.1, on the reverse strand, counting down.
AAATCAAAGAAAGAGTTGTGAATTCAACCTGCATTCCTCTCTGCTGCTTGGCTTCTCCATCAGCGGTGATGCCATCAAGCTTGATAAGCTGAACCATCAAAAGCTCAATCAAATTCAGCACGTCATTCTCCCCAACCTTCACTCCTTTACTCACAGCCGCGTCTAAAGCTGAGACCTGAAAAATCAAACAGACATTACAACAAGCATTTGATGGGCAAGCTTGTCGACTTCAAAACTGATATGGGAGATAGACTTAGCGGCCTTTTCCATCCTCGCACTCCTGTGCATCGCAAGGAAACGTTTGACTGAGCGGTGGAATCCTCCAACAACACAATCTTAGATCGGTCTTTCACACTGGTGATGTCGAGATACGCCGACGAATCCCGGTCTTTGCCTGGTCGAGATGGTAGTGGAGGCCAGTGCGCTTACGCTATTAAATTTTTAATTCAATTATATTGACAGTGTCATTCCTTTTCCAATTCCAATCTTTAAAAAAAAAAAAAAAGTGTATCGATTTATCTATACAAAATCATTAACACAGCACTTGTGCGTTATCAAAAATAAATATATTTTTTTTTACATCATAATAATAAGATATAATATCCTAATTGGTCCCTATACTTTTCTCTCTCTTCCCTTTTGGTCCCTCTACTTTCGAATCGCTCGATTAGTCGTCCCTACTTTTGAAAATGTAGTTAAAAAAATCTCTCCACTGGGTCTCTATTTTTTTAGAAATGTGCCCACTTAGTCCCTCTAGGGTGGGGACGTTTTAAAAAAATAAAAAGACCCGTTGGGGACGATTTTTAATTAAATGAGCATTTTCAAAGTAGGGAGGCCCGATCGAGAGCATTTTGCAGATGAGAGAGAAAGAGAGAGAAAAGTACATAGACTATTTTCGTGATTATACCTAATAATAATAATAATAATAATAATAATAATAAATCTTATGGTGTTCTATGTTAGCATAAAAGTTTAGTGAAATAAAAAAAATACTGTTTTTATTTGGAATAAATCATTATAAAAGAAAAAAAAATGTTACACATTTAGCCGTGCATTTTAATCCTATTTATAAATAATATTTTTAAAATTATATTTATAAGAAAATACTATGGGTGTTTGATTTATTCATAAGAACATTACAAGCGGTACAGTACAGGACAAATTGTTGAAGTACAATATAAATGCTTGTGCTATTCTATGTTTAATGTTTGTTGGACAACACAAATTTTTTTTGTTATTTAGTGTTTGATTTGCAAAATTATAGAGCTAAAATTTATAATTTTATTTTAATACCTTTGTTCTATATTAGTTTTACAATATAAGAACGTTCAACACAATATTTTTAAAAATCCAAAGATTTGATCCAAACAAAACATAATTTAAAAATACTTTCAATCCACAACCACCGAACTCCCATTAAAATCCTAATCTAAAAAAACAAATAAATAAATAATGTAATCACATTGTTTTTTTTGTAAATCAAACAAATAACAATATAAGTTGTTCTGATAATCTTGTGTATTAAATGGACCCTATATAATATATTAACAGTCCGTATTAAACTCTACTGACGAGTATAATTTGAAATATTTCTTTACTTATATATTCCTGCTCATTTTAAAAACTACTTGTTCATTTACTTATATAATGTAAATAGAAAAAATTTTAGTTCTAATTTTCCTTCCAAAATTTCTTGCGTGCAATTAAGAGCAAAAGTCAGAGAAAATAGAAAAATTTTCAAAACTTTCCTGTTTGCAGGCAAGTATTTTTTTAGTTAAAAGTTTTATTTTATAGAAAAATATTTGGTGTCACCATAATTCATTCTAGCCATTCTTTTTTAAAAACACACACAAACACAGCACACATTTTCAAAATCTAGGCAAAAGTTGTTCGTGCAGAATGAAAGCAACACAATATTGTAAATCACTTTCATGGTTCAAGTGCACCCAGACATTATTAGTCATTAGACTCATTACTCATTCGAGTTCTTTAACTCATCCTGATGCACTAATACAGTGTATATATTACTTGTACAATACTGAACAAATTTGGCAAGAAAACACCTTTCTGAACATATACCCACACACACAAACTAACACACAGAAGATCCATTAGCTAGTGTCTTTGTCAAAAAAGAAGATCCACTTACAAGTGCATCTGAACTCCGGGCTAAGAACTGCACTGGTTCATCATTCAAATTCACAAAAACTGGTGCATTTTCTTTGGTAACTCATTGCACATAAGTACATAACTCATCCTGCTGTACTGGCGGGAAGCACGTGATTGCTGCATGTTAAGCCCAGCAGAGGCAGCTGAGGAGCACGTGCAGTCTGTTATATGCCGGAGCCAAAGGAGAAGGGTAGACAATACAAGGATTTCGTTATTGGTATAAAATTGAAGGCAAGGAAGACAGGGTAGAAAAAGAAGGGAAAGTTTCTTGAGAACAGAGGCCGGCTCATTGAGCTCGGAGGTGGCCAGGAAGAGTTCTCTCTCTTCTCTGGAGGTTGTGCTTAATTTCTGTGGGTGAACTTAGTTTTACAATCTTATTAGTTGTCTATTTCTCTTTATGATGGAGTTTGTCTTATCACTAGTAGTTGGTTTTTTTAATAAGATTAGATCTCATTGTTGATTCAGACCTTTGATGAGAAACTCATTCTATTTGCCGTATTGTAAATGACCTTCCTAGTAATGAAGTTGTTTTTTTTTTCCTCCCCTATTCTCTGTTGAATTTTCAATGCAAGCATTACAGTGGAGCTTCTCTTGTGAATTTGGTAGTAGATCTAGAGTATATCTATTACATTTGCTCAGATCTATTAAATACGGTGACCATAGCTCCGGCCATAATTAGGAGATCGAGCTTGCATTGCATGAAGGTTTGGATGGATGGTTTCATTGTTTCTTTCTCTTGTGAAGACAGTAAAGGAAAGGCGAGAGCCCTTTATGATAAACACTATATAGAAACTAGAGATCGAAAGGAACAACTTTCGTATTCAAAGAATAAGCTAAAACACTCTCAATTTTTCTGGAAAATTCACACAAGTACATATCTATCATATATTATTAAACATCATAAGAAAGAACATCTTATATACTGTCAAAGTTCAGTAACTGAAACGAAATGGACTAGCTTAGTCACACAAACACACGTCAGACTCTTCTTAACCTCACCGCTTAACCAGCTTTCATGCCTCGAACTTACGACAAACGTCTTGATCATCAAATCACAGCCGTTCACTACAAACACAATCCATGGCTCTTTTTGTTGAGTTCAATCTCTCTAATTCTGGAACCAGAAAATATACTGGTTTCCTATTATATTCTAACATGTGTCACATGTGATGTTATTATATTTTTTATATTCTAACATGTGTCACATGTGATGTTATTATATTTTTTCTATTGTGATTGGGGACACGTGTTAAATTTTAATAGGCTGAAACTAGAGTATTCCCTGATTTCAGAACCAAGGGAGATGAGTTGCCTTTTTTTTTTTTGTTGCCTCGAATGTAAACATCCATATTTGATTGATGAAATCTGGACCACAATCACGAGACCAAACCTGATGCTAGATATGTTCTCCTGCCTCAACTTATGTATTCTCCTTGATCTTCCAATCCTGACCGTCCGATCTCTCCCTCCAAGCATCTAACGACTTCAACTACCATTTGAATGCTTGAAAAGACTCAGCTACCCTTCTGCTTCTAACTAATTCCACCAGAACACTGAATTACGGCAACCTTGCTTCTCTGTTTCATTATCTCTGAAATTCCCCCAACTTCAATCAATTCTAACACTTTACACGTTAGGGTTGTTTTGCCAGAACTTACAGGGTGGATGCATGATCACAATTAAGCAGATAATTGAAGAAGTTTTGCTCATACATGATCATTTCATGTTGTACATTCTTCTTTTCACACACTGCTCTGATCACTATATATAAATTTTGTTTCTTAATTAAACCAATGGTATACTTTTAATCTGTGTGTGTGAGAGAGATACTTGTTTCTTAATTAAACCGATGGCATATTGTAATGGTATCCATTACAATATACCTATTGAAATGGACCAAAGGCCTAACTAATAAAATAAAAAAATCAACACAAAAATACATAGTTTATTAAAATATGCTTTATTAATTTCCACTCAAAACAAGTATATATATATATATATATGAAGAGGACTAAAGCGTCAACTTATTAAATTAAAACCACAACCATAACACAAGACACACTTACTAATTATAGGGACGCTCAATCACGTCTAACAAGTAAGACGGTTTCCTGGATCCACACCAAGCCTGTTGCAATAGTCTTTATAGTACCCAACCCGAGAATTAACGGCGGCCGTGTTCCCACCATCACACTCATATTTGCCATTGATGGCTCGGATGGTGGCTCCAAAATCTTGGTCGACGACCATATGCCTGTGAGCGTTGTTAGTCATCCAATACCAAAGTGAGCTCTTGAAAGAGACCACCACATCATTGGCCACCGTCTCCGGCTGGTTCAGGCCATCAAATCCGATGTCTCCTCCGGCGGGACCATAGTTGTAGTTCCACGTCAATTGAAGTGGCCCACGTCCGTAATACTTCTTGTTTGGATTGCATGGGTACTGCGTCTCTGTTCTGTTGCAGTAGTCTTTGCTTGCACCGTTTGATTCTTCAATGAGACACATGTCTGTGAATACAGTTCAACCATATAAATATTCATCTTTTCAGTATTTATATATACATATATGTATATAATCAACTTACGCCCAGTTTCTTGGGTGACATGAGCGAAATAAGCAGCGATCTCCCTTTTCTTGTCATCAATGGTCCCACTACGACCGAAGTAGGGGTATTTAGCAGCAGCTTGAAGGAAGGCAGAGCGAGTGTAGAACTGTTTGCACTGAGCGATGCCATTAAAGAATGAGTCAGTGACAATGTCACCTATGTTGCCGGTGGGGGTGTAGCATGGCCCTCGTTGGCACTTATAGCCGCAGTAGGCCTCTCCTGTGCCGCAATAGCCGTACTGGCTGCAGCACTCGTTGCTCGCACAGCCGCAGTTCTGGGCTGTGACGGTGACCAGAGCTCCGGCCATTAATATTAGGAGAGCTTGCATGAAGGTTTGGATGGATGGTGCCATTGCTTAATTCCTTGGCTTTGATATGATCTTCTTATTGTGAGGAGGGGTTTTTATGGATGAATATATTGGAGGTTGTGATTATTACGTTGACTCGTGACTCGTGACTCATGACTCTTGACTTGCTGATTAGAATGGGCGAAGTTTCTTCGTTAGTTTCTTTCTTGTGAAGAAATTAAGTTCGGGAAAGGCGAGGGTGACCTACAGGTTTGGGTTGTTTTGCTCGAACTAAAAGGTAGTGATAACTGTATGGTAAATTTTTAATATATCATAAAACTTTGGTTGATTTTACTTTAGTCACTAAATTTTAATTTATATTAATTTGGTTATACAATATTAATTTAATTTTATTGAGTAATAAATCAAGAGATTTTGACCCACAAATGAATGTTGTAACTCTTTTTCGATGATATGGACACCTCTAATAGACTTAATAATGTATTATGGGATGACTGGTTTAAATTTTAAGACAGCTATGTAATCAATTGGGGGTTGAAATCCTTAATTTATTGTGTTTTGAAATCAAATTAAAGTTGAGTGACTAAATTAATGCAAATTGAAGTTCGGTGATTAAAGTAAAAATGACACAAAGTCTAGTGACCTAAAAAATAAATTTCTAAATATATTGAAAGTTTGGTTGTTCTAAAGAAATTTAATTAAATGAAAGGTATCTAGAGGTATTACAATCTATAAGATAAAAGATGCAATGCAATTGAATAATTTAACAAAAATAGACTAATAAGTGTGACCAGGGCATATTAATATGAAAAAACAAACTTTCGATCATGAACATATAAAATTCAATGAGGTTTCTTGACAAAGAATAATCTATATGTCAGTGAAATAGCCAAAATCTAATTTTGTATCTTTCTTGGTAGTGAGTGGTTCAACTATTGGAATCTTTTTTTTTTTTTTTTGGAAATAAACTATTGGAATCCTTACTCACAAAACTATGTCAAAATGACTAAATTTATAATTATAAGAAACTTATTGTGATGAGTTTTCATAGTTAAGATTAATAAAAATGGCCAGAGGGCACTTGAAAGCTATTGGAAAGAGATGCATCATCATCCAAACTTCCACCTAATTAACACCCAACTAAAACATTAATAACACTTCACGCAGGTAATAGAAAATTTTGAGTACATTGAAAATTCAATATCTTATATTCAAAGAAGGGCAACAAGAACCAATAGTGCTCATTTATCTTTCTGTTAGATATCAGTAAATAACCAATATTCATAAAGTAAATTTAAATTTCAGGGCAAGTAAAAGATTCAATGCATCAGTTGTCCTTGAATATCAATGCAATTCCCATGTGTAAAGCATGGTGAACTTTTGTAAAAAAACAATGGTTTCTTCTATGCAGTTATATATCAAACCTATTTATGTCTTTGTACTCTTGCCCATAAATATATCTGTGCCTTGCTTGATTGTAGAGGTGGGCACGGGCGTCCGGAAAACCGGCCCGGCCCGTCCCCGGCCCACCGGTTCAATGACCCGGCAACGGCCGGTTCATTGACCCGTAACAACAAATTGTAGCTCAAGTGGTTGGGTTTTTGCTATCCAAGTTCAAGATCATGTGTTCAAATCCTATGACCAACATTTACTTAGTATTAAAAAAAACAAACAATAATATTAAACTGGTTTGGAACCGGGTTTGACACGGCCCGCCGGGCCCAACCAGGTTCCAAACCGGGTTTTGACCCCGCGGCTGACCCGCCGGGTCACGGGTCAGGATAACCCCAACTCGTCACCGTTTGAACCCATGATCTTGAACTTGGATAGCAAAAACCCAACTACTTGAGCTACAATTTGTTTCTAATATTTATTTGAAAGAATTATATATAGATAGATGTAAGATATGGATCAAAATATTTTACATATATATTTAATTTATAAAAAATTAAGATTCCATATAATAAATTAAAAAATTATACAAATCAATTAGTAAAATATCAAAGTATCAAACAATAAATTTTCATAAATATTTTTTTTTAAAATTATTATTTTGTTAATCGTCTTTTGGCTCATAAGCACTAATTAAGTCCCTGCATATGCACACTCTTAAATTCTCTTAAATAGCGCACTCTTATTTGTCACATATATATTAGATTATTTTGTTTCAATTTATAAAATAAAAAATAAAATTACAAAAAATTGTTTTTAAATTATGTATATCAATTTATAAAAAAACATATTAGTAAAAAAAAGAATATATTTGAATAATAGTTCACACCATATTATTTTGATTTGTAACTTTTTTTCAATGACAACATGATAAGCACAATAATAACTCTATTGTTAGAGACCAAAGTAAAATCTAGAGCCAACCCTAATTATAATAAATAAATAAGTTGATGATAACTTCTATTTAAAATAAGAATACTACTTGATATATACATTTTGTTGCATTTAAAAAGATGTGCTAATAATTTAATTTGATAAATAAATAAATTTAAAATGTAGTTTTTTTTATCCTTTTAAAATTATTTTGATATGTCTTAAAAAAATTTTAAGTTATTATAAATTATTTTAAATTTTTTGTTGTTTGGGATTAAATTTTAAAAATATTTTGCAACTTCTTTATATTTATTTATGTTTTAAACTAAAACAAGAAAAATTTGTAGGCCAATTGGTTAATGTTATTTTCCATGTGAGAGGTCACCCCATCCATAACAATATTTTTTTGTTATTTACAAAAACCCAGCGGGTGCCCACCTCTACCTCTACTTGATTGTAAATAGATATAACTTTAACATTTTTTAATTATACAATATAATATATTAAAGGTTTGGTTTGTTACAAAATTTCTATTGAATTAAATTGTTTTTCTATTACCATACAACGCCCGTGCAATACCTTCAAGTTAATTTCAATATAATTTGATAAGAGAGCAAAGTTTTTGTCTGATTAGAAATTGTAATTGTAGGTCTTCAAAGAATGCTAGTGCCGTTCCAAAAAAATTACTATTCTAAAAAATCTAGTCAAATGAAAGGGATCTAGAGAAATTAATCCAACACTGCAAAATATTTTACAATGCAATGCAATTGAATCATATAACTATAACGGAAACAGATTCATAAGTGTGACCAAGGGCATATTAACATGAAAAGACAAACTTTTGATTATGAACATATGAAATTCAACGAGGTTTCTTGACAAAGAAAGAATCTATCAGTGAGAAAGGACTTTGAAAGTTTAGCAACATTCTTCTATATATGACAGAGAAGTTCGATGTTTTCCTTTATTTGCAAAAATCAAATAAAATCATCACCAAGCCATTTGTAGCCATGCTTTGTGAATTCTCTCACCGCAAAATCCATATCCAAAAACACACATATTCAAAATATAATTGTAACATTAAGAAATTGAGTTATAATTTTTTAGAAAGTTATTTTTTTTAAAACTTACCTTTTTAGTTCTTTGTTTTAAATTTTAACTATCAAGTCCCTTACTGTTTTTAAGTCAGTCTGTCCCTCAGCCATTTGTAGTCATGCTTTGTGCATTCTCTTGCCACAAGGTCCATATCCAAAAACACACATATTCAAAATATAATTGTAACATTAAGAAATTTAGTTATAATTTTTTAGATAGCTATTTTTTTCAAACTTACCCTTTTAATACCTTGTTTTAAATTTTAACTTTCAAGTCTCTTACTATTTTTAAGTCAATCTGTCCCCATCTTGAGGGTTTAGGGTTAAGTTTTAGGGATTAGGGGGACTAATGTGATTAAATTAATAAAGTAAACATACTAAAAAATTACAATTTAAAGTATATAGACTAAAAAAGTAAGTTTGGCAAAGTAGACAGACAAGAAATTATATCTAAAAATTTAACACACAAGTTAAACTTGATTCTTTTATTTACATTAGTAAATAAAGCACATTGGAAGATGTTAAGAAAACATTTGAATTATAGATGATCACTTGATGATTTTCACCAACTTTTTCAAGAATAACTTTAGTCGAGTTAATGTGCTTTCTTCTCACCTCAGCATCATCTGGAAAAAATAAAAAGTAAAAGTAAATACTCATAAAGCAAACTTGTAGCAAAAGCGATGTTTCCTACTCGGAAGTCTTTCAAATATAAAAACTAAAAAGATAAGTTTGGAAAAATAGATAAACTTTTTATGAAATTAAATTTAGAAATTTAACACACCTGATTCTTTCATTTTTATTAGTAAATAAAGCACATTGAATGATGTAAAGAAAACATTTGAATTAATGTGCTTTCTTCTCACCTCAGCATCATTTAGAAAAAATAAAAATTAAAAGTGAATACTAATAAAGCAAACTTGTAGCAAAAGCGATGTTTCCTACTCGGAAGTCTTTCAAATATAAAAACTAAAAAGATAAGTTTGGAAAAATAGATAAACTTTTTATGAAATTAAATTTAGAAATTTAACACACCTGATTCTTTCATTTTTATTAGTAAATAAAGCACATTGAATGATGTAAAGAAAACATTTGAATTATTGATGATCACTTGATGATTTTCACCAACTTTCTCAAAGATAACTTTAGTCGAGTTAATGAGGTTTCTTCTCACCTCAGCATCATCTGAAGAGAAAAAAAAAAGAAAAAAAAAAGAAGTATTCCCATGTTAGCAAACATTATTAGAAAAAAACCCTCATCAAGGTTTCATACAATTAGTTAACATTATTAAAAAGGAAGACAACAATATGTTACACTAGAAATGGAAGTGACAAAATATAAAATGCACTTAATAGAAAGAGGTGCTCTCTCAAAAACTGTTTATGCTAAACAGATTCAAGTAATGAGATCCATCAGTCCAAAACAATGGTGGGCATATTAATACATGCTAAATCAATTTTGTTATGGTTAGGAATAGCAGTTTCAAAAAAGTCATTATAGTTATATGATGACCCATGCTCAAATTAATATTATAATGGTAGACTCATGGAATGGAGTCAATTTATATAAAATTTATGAATGCATGATGAATTATTTGTATATATAGGCTTGTAAGTCATCAATACCACATTTTGTATTGTTTTTGCAGCAATAATGCTGCAATTTTTCAATATTTCTGAATATCAGGATCATGTGATACTTAGAAATTTATAAGAAAATCAAAACATATTTCATATGTTGCTTATCATAACAAAAATCCATGTATCATGACCAGATAGTGTCCATCTTTTGCAAAATCACAAGAAACCAATAGTTAATGATGTTCATCAATGTATCCACTGTCAATACTAAGCAAAAATCATAAAGCACAAAACTATGCATCGGTTCTAGAAAACTACAGAACTCATGAACCTCATTGCTTCTAAAATCACAACAAGAAGTCCTCCAATCACACAATAACCAACAAGAACCATAATAATCTATCACAAACAACTTGCTAACAACATAACCACTAACCAATCTAGGTAAAATCAGAAGAACTCTTATGCAAGAAAAGCCCAATCACTCTCCATGGAACCAATAAAAAAAAAACTTTCCAAGATCTTATCATCTTTGGCCGTCCATAAGATGACTATCACATCAATGGCCAGTCAGCATATGCGTGCTGACTGACTGGGTATTTTAAAATATTTTTTTAGTTTAACCCTCATCTCTTTTATAATTATTTAAATATCTTTTTTAACCCAATATTTTAAAAAAATTATTATTAAAATAAAAAAAATTATTTGAAATTAGAATTATTATTATTAACATGAGAATTGATAAGTATAAAGAGATTAGTCAAAAATCAAACATTTATCCATTGAGGCATTTAAATTACACGAGTAAAATTTTAGATTTTTTAAATTATATAGTCATGCTTAATAAACAATTTTTAGTTGAAAGCCAGAGATTAAAAAGAAAATGAAATTACTATCATAGCCTTATTTTTGTCCTATTTAGTTGCAACTATTTTTTTCAATTAAAAGTTTTAATTTATGGAAAAATATTTAGTGCATCCATGAGAGCCTTTCTTGATTTAGATGAGGTAGGCATAGTGAATTAATCAGCTGGTGACAATTACAATTCAAGGATTCGAAACTGATTTTGTTTTACTCCCTAAATTTAGAAATTCATATACAAAAATACATACAAATAAAAACAATAACATGCATATCTAAATTTTAATTTAATCTCCCTGTGTTTTCATGATTATTTTGATAATCCTAAAACAATTTTTACTAAAAATACAAGACAAACTTAAGTTAAGTAAGAATTAAAAAATAAAAAGAGAACATTATTGAGAAAGATTTGTTATCTTCATCGTCAATTTTCAACCATGCCATGAGAACATTGGACAATAAAAGACTTGTTTTTTTTTTGGAAATTGGCAAAAACAACAACAACGTATATCTACAAGTGGATTTGAACAAGTAATCCCTATTGTGATAATGCACCATAAGATCAATTGGAACTCCGGCCTACGTAAACTGCGCAAGTCACTTATTCAAATTCACATGACGTGGTGGCATTTTTCTCTGCTCACTTTTGGGCACCATTAGTCCTGCAGTGAAATTCCAACCATGTTCAGAATTCATGTGAAATCTATCAGAAAAAAATTAATGCATCAAACAAAATTTTTCCTTATCAACATGAACAATGTTGAAAGTATAATCACTATTGGCAAGAGAGCACATCTCCTTATCGATTTCTAGATTTCTAAATATATTGAAGCCTTGGTACAAAACTTCTCTTACAAGTAAATTGTTTTTTTTTTTCCCTGTTAGCAGAAGTAAGTGAAGCGCCATCAAGTTAATTTCATTTTAGTTTGAGAAAAAAAAAGCAGAATTTCTGTCTTGTTTGGAAATTATAATTGCAGGTAGTCAAAATATGTCAGCATGGTACCAACGACCTTTGGGTCTATTGGTACACGGGTCGACGATAGAGCTCTCACCGAGTGGTGAGAGTTCGATTCTCGGCTGAGGGCACATTTCTGGGAGTTGTGAATAGTGGTTGTGTATGGGTGATTCCAGCGCCCATGTGAGCGCGGCCCCATCCCCATTTATTCCAGCGAGGGCATGCGCGTCACTGGGTCTTTAGTGGGTTCGCCCCGCTCCTCTTTCCCAAAAATATGTCAGCATGGTCAAATGAAAGGGATCTAGATAGAAGATACCATTGAATCATTTAAATGGAACAGACTATAAGATGGGTGTTAACATGAAAAAGAAGCACAAGACAGACATTCAATCATGAGCATATGCAAATCAATGAGGTTCCTTTATTCAATGATAAAGAATAATCTACCAGTAATACTCCATAAATTTGACAATATTCTTCAATGCACAGTAGAGAAGTTCCATGTTTTCGTTTGTCTGCAAAAACATCACAAAGACATCTATGACCATGCTATGTGCATTATCTCGCCAGAAAGTCCATATCCAAAAACACACAAATATAATGACACAATTCAATATGATTAAAGTCAAAAAAGATCTTAAAGGATTTCAATTTAATTCCTAGACATGATTGTAACTTACAGAACTAATACAAACATTTAAGCCTGATTTCTGTTAGTAAATAAAGCATATTAAAAGATGTTATGAAAACATTTGATTGATGATTACCTGGGGATTTTCACGAACTTTCTTCAGAATATCTTCAGTTGAGTCAAGGAGGTTTCTTCTCGCCTCACCATTGTCTGAAAACAAATAAAAGTGAATAATAAAGCAAATTTGTAGCAAAAGCAATGTTTCCTAAAATAAGATGGACAATTATTGTTATGGATCCATCCCCTTCCAAACACAAAATACTCAGTATATGCATCGCTGGGAAATGTGATGTATAAGCGTGTCTTCCAACATTATCCAGACAAGCCTTGTATTACTCATTTTTAACAGAAAAATAGGATCCCACTGCCTTCAGCTATGCTTCACAAACGTGCATATCAATTTAGTGATGCTTGACACCTATGTTTTAGTATACTTTTCAGATTGAAACTAATCATATATCAGCCCATCTTCGAATTTCATTGTTCTGATTTACCTACTGCATACATAAATTATATTAGTTGATGCTATTGTTTAGTTCTTCAAGTGAATTTATGGAGCGGTTTGACAAACTACTAATCTATTATAATGAGGAATTAAGTATTTTATGAACTAGAACTAATAGCTTTTAGCTATTTAAGTTATAAGAGAAAAATTTAATTGAGCTTCACTATATTTCTTTCTTTATACAAGAGACTCTCTTGCAGATGTGTTGTTTGATTATCAAAATAATGATACCCTACATCAAAAATACCCGTTTACCTTTTTTGCCCGCATCAATAACCTCATCAAATCTAAGACCCATGTCTGAGACGAGAAAAGAAAATTTTCTGCCAAATAAATATGATATTATTTTAATTATGAAAAATATGAATGGTTCACTTGATTATATTGGAATATAATGGATGGAAGGAAGAAGAAAACCATCAAACCTCTATCTGCATTAATACCTTCACTAGACATTGCTAATGGCCGCAACATGTGATAATTTGAGAGATCTGTGATTTTTTCCTGCAACAAGAAGATCAAATTCTCATCACTTTATAGTTGGCTGACATTTCTGAGAAGAAAAACAACAATATTATAACATCATAAATGCATGCAAGATTTTGAAATCACTTCAAGTATATTTTTTTTTACAAAAAAAAAAACAGTTAACTATCATTTTCTTTGAGAATATCCAATTTTCCCAGTCAGGTGCATGGTTTCCACAAAATAAATGTTTCTAGCTGACATAACAGTTTGAAAGGTCTGTTGCCATGTTAACTTCAAACGTGGTAGCATTTTGCACATGATGAACAATAGATGCCATTGATTTGGTTTCAAACTTCTTCATTACCAGTGCTCCCATCTCTTCAAATTGGGTTGCCCAGTTGACAAAATTTTGTTTGAAACATCCAAGTGACTCATCCCAAGAATGGTTTTAAGCATAGCAGTAAGCCAGTAACTTGTGCACACAATTCAGACTTCAATTGCCAAGGCCATAATATTTTACCTAATGAATCTTATACCTTACGTAGAGAAAAAGAATATGAGAAATATATATACATATATGCATGAAAGAGTTGACAAATATCTGTGATGAGGATACCAAAGATAAAGACATTTTAAAGCAAGGTCCATATTTACAGACATCTATTGGTCTTTATTTTATTTTATTTTATTTTTCTCTCTACTAAAGACCTGTATAAGTCACTAAGATATCCAGAACTTAATATTTAGGAGTTGCCAAAATATCGAAGAAACAAACTCAAGTTAAGTTTTCTTTCTTTCCCCATCAAACTATCAAAGTTTGAAATGAACATTACACCATGTGACTCAACTACACTGGGCAGTTTTAGATATATAGCACGCAGAAACACAAAATCTTTACAAATAGAAATGTGTGCATCCAAAATATGATCAACTAACCTTTTTGACACAATTTATTATTGAAATGCAATGGCCATCTCTAGTTTTCTTTTTGCTTTCTTTTGTTAGTAAACAAAACAAAAGCAAGACAAGTTAGTGCAATTGAGAGAAAAAGGTGGTTTCTCAAAAATTGTTTACGCTAAACATATTCAAGTAACATGGTCCAACACTACAACAATGGTAGGCTATTCTTAGTTCAGTTTACATAAAATCTCACTTAGCTATACAGGATGCTATGTTATCTACAAGCATCCATTAAACAAATATTAAAAAATAAAAAGTAATTGTTACTCAATACATAAAAAGAGCAACAAACTATTGACCTTCAAAACAACCTATACACAAGAATGGAGGAAAAAGGGAAATAAATCTTTTGAATTATACAGTTTTCTCCATAAACTCCATCATTAGCATATTTGGGCATGCTAAGTCAACTTAACATAGTTAGCAAATCAGTGGGATTTTTCCAAAATGTCTTTACAGTTGACATTCCCCCATGCTCAAATATTAAATCGGTAGGCTCATAGAATGGAAGTCATCTATGTCAAATTTGTGAATGCTTGATGAACTATTTGCACATATGCAGCCATGAGTACAGTGAGCATGAATTAGCATAGGCTAAAAGCAGAGCTAGCAAGTCATCAATACTTACTGCCACCAACAACCATTCACACCTCAGGCCCACATCGAGGATTGTCTTTCTAGGCAATGCTGCTGCAATTTCCTCACATGCGGCAAGAGTGGGATTCTGGTAGTGCCTAGAAATTTATAAGATCATCAAAATAGATTTCACATATTGCTCATCAAAGCTTATTAAATTCAAGTAGCATGACCAGAAAAGACATCCGTTTTCGCAAAATCATGAGGAAACAACAGTTAATGTAAATTGTTCATTAATGTATCAACCACAGCCAGCACCAGTCATGAATCATAAATCACAAAACCATGGTTCGGTTCTAACACTCATAAACCTCATCACCCCTTAAATCATTACAATAAAACCAGTACCAATCATCACACAAACATCAACTTGCCAACATCTTGATTTTTAATCACTCCACATCTAAAAACAAGTAGTCTATTAAGAAACAAACAAGAAAACATTCAAATCCAAAAGGGAGAAAGAAAAAACAATCACTTTTCGAGACCTTCCCTCAAGATCTCATCCTCCTCGGTCGTCCACACTACTCCGTGTGCCGGAATACCACCACCTCCAGCGGCGGTTCCAGGTTGAGGTCTCGATGGATCACCGCTCGTCGCCATTATTTTCCCCGCTCAAAACACAGAAAATAAGAAAGTTCTTTCCTCTATTCTCTACTATAAAGTGAGAAAAAAAAATTATTCCAAAATAACTATTATGGCATTTATTTATTTATTTATAATTTTACTTATTTTTAATTTTATAAATCAAATAAACGAAAAGAGCTAAATAAATAATCCCAATACCCAAAAAAATATATTTTTATAAAATTGGCAGTTTAATACTCATTTTTATTATATATTTTTAAAAATTTAATGTCATTTATAATTTTTATACAAAGATTTATAACCTTATCGTATAGATTCAAATATGTCATTAATGATAAGATTAATAAAGATCAAGATTTTATTTTTATAATCTTATGTTATAGTCTTATAAATAAGGTATAATACCCTAGTTGGTTCCTCTACTCTTCTCTCTCTTTCCTTTTGGTCCCTCTACTCAGAAATACTCCCGATTAGTCCCTCTACTTTTGAAAATGTGCCCACTTAGTTAAAATTGCTCCCAACCAGTTCCTCTACTTTTAGAAATGTGCCCACTTAGTCCTTCTAAGTGGACACATTTTTAAAAGTAGAGGGACTGATTGGGAGCATTTTTAACTAAGTAGCACATTTTAAAAAATAGAGGGACTAGTCGGGAGCATTTTTGAATAGAGGGACCAAAAGTGAAGAGAGAGAAAAGTACAGGGACTATTTTGGTGATTATACCTATAAATAACTAGTCTTACACCCGTGGGAGCGATACATTAAAGGCATATTCATAACTATATTTTAGATATAATACCCTAGTTGGTCCCTCTACTTTTCTCTCTCTTCCCTTTTGGTCCCTCTACTCAGAAATGCTCCCGACTAGTCCCTCTACTTTTGAAAATGTGCACACTTAGTTAAAAATGCTCCCAACCAGTCCCTCTACTTTTAGAAATGTGCCCACTTAGAGGGACTAAGTGGGCACATTTCTAAAAGTAGAGGGACTGGTTGGGAGCATTTTTAACTAAGTGAGCACATTTTCAAAAGTAGAGGGACTAGTCGGAAGTATTTTTTAATAGAGGGACCAAAAGAGAAGAAAAAGAAAAGTACAGGGACTATTTTGTAGATAGATTTTAGGCTGTATTTGATTATCTTTTTTTTCTAGAAAAATTTTCCACGGTCATTTTCTAGCTAAATAGTCTGTTTGCCAAAATTTTTTTTTTCACTTTTCCAGGAAAAACGTAAGGTTATGTGAAAAAATAACATACAATTGAAATATTTAAAATAAATTTTCTTTTAAAATTTAAAAGAAATTTTTTTTCTTTTTTTTTAAAAATTTTTTTTAAAAAAATAAATTATATATCTTGATAATATTTTAAATAAATTTATCCAAATCAGTGAACAGATCTCGCAACGTTTTGATGGTAAGATTCAATTCCACTTTATAATTTTAAAATAACTTTTTAAAAAAAATTAAAAGAAAAGTTTTTTCTTTTCTTTTTAATTTTTTTAAAAAAATAAATTATATAAGTTGATAATATTTTAAATAAATTTATAACAGATCTCGCGACGTTTTGATGATTAATTTTAATAGTTTTTAAAAAAATTTCCATGAAAAATGTGAATTTTTTCGAGGGAAAACTGATGCAATCATACGAGGTTTTTTCCATGGAGAGATAAGAGCAATCAAACAACAAAATCTGATTTTTTTTTTTTTATTTTCTAGCTAGAAAATAATCCTAATCAAACGACTTTTTTTTATTTTCCATATAAAATTTTTCTATGGAAAAATATTCCATGGAATTTTTTTTTTCCAGTCATTTTCCATGTTGGCAATCAAACACAATCTTAAAGTAAGTCAGTAAGATACTTGGATGGTTTTGCCGATCAATAAAAAAACTTTAAAATAAACAACTTTTAATTTATCTTTTCATTTATCATATTAATGGTAATATATTTTTATAATAACATAGTTTTATGCTCTTTTTCTTCTCGACTTGAAAAGGCTCTTTTTCTCTGCTCGAAAAGGCTTTTATTATCATATGGTAATTTTTATCGACTCTGCTTTTTCTTCCTCCGGCTCCTGTTATTTTTGTTTTTTTTTTTAATTCATTTTTTGCGAGACTATTATCAATTTTTTCTATGCAGTTTTTTAACTTGTACTGTTTTTCTTTATTTTTTTTAAGGGAAAATTACTGTTCACCCCTCGTAATTTTCAAAACTTCCCAAAAACCCCCTCCTACTTTTACACACCACGGACAGCCCTTCCGTTAGTGTTTAACTTCCCTTTTACCCCCTACCGTTCACTTCAAATGGGTCCATGTTGTGAAATCCCATTTTTGGCCCCGAAAAATGGTGGGAAAGGAAAGCGCCAAATCACATCGTGTTCAACCTTTTGAAGGGCTTTTCGCTTGGTTTCTGATAGACAATGCCAAGGAGTTACATTACATCTTGTTATTCTCCTCATTATCATACCCGAAATATATAAATCGGTTTCTCGAGCAGAAAATGAAATTGATTTCCATCGGATTGGTCGAGTGCACTTCATCTTCGAAATGAGTCGTAGTCGATTTTTATTGTCGAGGCGAGCATGTGCCATTGTCGTCTTCTCGTTTATGGTTGTAAAGTTGTATTACTGACGAGAAGAGCGATGATTACGACGAGTTCATTTCGTTGTAAAGTTCTTCTCGTTTATGGTTATCTATTTGTATATTTTTAAATAATGTTTAACTATTTGCTATTATCCGTTTAAATATTTTTACTAATATGTTTAATAATTGTCATATCCGTTTAATACTTCCCATCTCCGTTTAACATTATCTTTACATGTATAACTATTCATAAAGCGTGTAAATTCTCAAAGTCTCTGCGTAAAAGCGGTGATCTTTTTCGTTTGATCTGAATTGTTGGCATGTGGCGCGTGGCGGTGGCGAGGTTATGGTATCCCGTGCGTAGAATTAATGGCGGCATTAATTCTTATGCGCGTAATATACATTCCCGAACACCCGTTCGTTCTCATCGATCGATGTCGGCGACTGTGCGTTTAACTTTTTTCTCGGATCTGAAGAGTCGACCGCTTGTGGACTTCACACCATAAATAACCGGGAAGAACCCTCCCCATGGACTGACCACTCCTCGTCGTCCTCATCATCCTCCTCCTCCTCCTCCTCCTCCTCTTCCTCCTCTTCCCATGGACAACCACTCTATCCCGAAAGGATGTTTCGTGAGCCTTCTTCCTTATCTTGAGAATCGATTAGCCGTAATCACCGAACTAGTTAAACTATCTTTTTCTCACCTGAGCCGAAGTCCTCTCATAATGCACGAATCACGGAGGATTCTCCAGTGATGGATGACGGGAAAGCAATTAAGAGAGCATTTCGACTTGGGTATGAAAAAGAAAGTTTTCACGTATTGCGTGATTGCGGAGGATTCTCTAGAGGAGGAGATCGTGAAACATCCTTTTAAGACGAGGGTTGACATTTACCACTGAGACTTTTACGTTAACGTTTAAGAAAAATGGCGTCGGGTGTACTAGCTATTACGTTACGTGTTTAACTATCGGGATCGATCGTTTAAGTCCTACCACTGACACATTGATTAATAGTCGTTTTTCATGAATGTGTGTTGTTTAACCTTTTTAATGTTGTATGCGTTTTGCGGGTTCAAGTTGATGCGCTTGTTATCTGACGCCGTGAGCATTCGAATGTCTGAGACACTTGTTTCGATTATCACGAGGGTCGAGTCGTGAGTGTCCAAAAGTCCGAGCGGACGTTGTAAATGTTGTAAATGTTGTAAATCTTTGTAAATGTTGTAAATGTTGTAAATCTTTGTAAATGTTGTAAAATGTTGTAAATCTTTTATAAATAAAAGCGAAACAATCGTGTTGTATGTGAACTTCGAAATTTAAACAGGAGACCTAGTAAAAAAACAATGTGGGAAACAAAAAGGCGTCATTGTAAACAATAGAAAAAGTTAAACAATACTCGAGTTACTCTTTAAACAACGACAACGGTGTTTAAGAAAAATACGTAAATATGTTTAAAGCAGTGACCCGGGAGGTACCCATCTAGCAGCAGCGTTGTCGATGAAAAGCATTCAATTTAAACAATAACATATTATTTACATGATATAGACTTTTAGTTAAAGCAGGTTAACCGTTATTTTAAACACTATATGTATCTGTTTAAACATAAAAAGCTTGACGTTTACACAGAGACTCATGTTGAGTTGAGAACTTTCATTCGAACGATGACAACATGTCTTCCTCGCGACAATGACATATATTTCCCTTTTTGCCCTTGGGATGGAGGGAAAAATACCGCCCAATCACATCACGTCTAATCTAACTTCTATGCATACAACTGTGCACTTTTTTGTTTGCGATTCGACTGCTTTGTTTGTACTTTTACATCTTCTACTTCTTCTTCGTCGTCTTCGTTTTGTTCTTCATTTCATTTGGTTTTGTATCGATTTGGTTTTCGACCGATATATTATGGAGAGTTTTTGTGGTATTGCTAGATTCAACGGGGAGGGAAGAGTGCTAATGTTCACGGCTCAGACTTCTTGGGAATTGGTGTTAGCTGAGATATGTGAGCGATGGGGTCTCGAAGTTTCTCTTGTCAGGGTTAAGTTCATCACACCAGATGGATATAAAACGGTTTGCCCAATAGAAAACGATGTTGACTTCCATCGGATGTGTCACGTCCACTCCATCTTCAAATGTGCTGTAGTTGATCTTGTCGTCGAGACAGAAAATGTGCCATTGCCGAATCCTAATGAAAACGAGGTTTACTCGTTGTAAGTTCCTTTTCTTTTAATTATTTCAGTTGTCTGGGGTCATTATTGTTTAAATATGTCCGTCACTGGTTAACATATTGTACTAGTCCTTTACGTTATTAGTTAATTGTTTAAGTATTTAATTTAACGTTTAACTATTGTCATTATCGCTTAAACATTATATTCTCCGCTTAACATATTGATCTTTTCATTTGACTGAAGTGTTGGCAGGAATTCAGATTCTGCGAGTGCTCCCATTCATCCCCATGGTGACCCTGACGGTGTGGGATGTCTTCCTTCCTCGTCAGATCATTCTGAAGTGTTGTCGTTGGATATTGGTCAACGTTTTGACGGTGTCAAACATTTCAGGGATGTACTTCGAAATCATGCAATCAAAAGGAATTTTGACTTCAAATTCATAAAGAACGAAAAACATCGGGTGACTGTGGAATGCGCTGCCGATGGTTGTCGTTGGCGCCTTCATGCATCAAAAGAGTATAACAAAAATACTTTCAGAATCAAGACAATCAACCCGTCACACACTTGCGGTGGTGGCATAGGTTCGGCGTCACATCCGAAAGCGTCCAAAAAATGGGTTAGCGCACGAGTGATTCAGAAGCTCAAGGACCGTCCCTTGTACAAGGCCATCGACATTCGGGAAGGACATGTTGCGGGAACATGGTGTCCACATACCATACAAGCGAGGCTTGGTTGGGAAAAAGAGCATGCCCGGGTGGTCCTCGACGCAGCGATGACATCTCCAGCTATGATCTGTTTGCTTTGGTATGTGGATAAAGGTGGGTCGAGACAAATCCCGCGGCGTTGCGATCGTGGAGAGAGACGGTGATCGTTTTAAAGCGTGCATTCTTTTCTTTCGGCAGCGTGTATTGTGGGATTCAAGAGGGCTTGCGGGCCGTCTTTGCTTTCTCGATGGTACCCACCTCCTTGGAAAAATATCGGGGTACACTCATCGGGTGCCAGCAGGGGAAAGATGGTAACAATGGTTTTTTTCCACGTCGCCTTCGGTATAGTCGACAACGAGACCGATGCCAATTGGACTTGGTTCATATCTAAGTTGGGCGATGCCTTATACGAGGGTGGAGATTATCATGAGATAATTACCTTCGTGTCGGACGAGTCCAAGGGCCTTGTGAGCGCAATTGCGAGAGTCTTCCCTTCTTCGCCACATGCGTCATCTGCCTTCGACATTTGGAGGCCAATTTTATGAAAAGCCAATGTCGGACTTGGGAAGGCATTGAGGGAGGAGTGCTTTCGGTCTATATGCTTCCGCATTGCGTGGGCATCCACGGCTAAAGATTTCGATGATACCGTGAATGAACTGCAGGCCATATCACCCGAAGCTCATCATTGGTTGATTAATAAATCGGATATGGCACATTGGTCGAATTATCTGTTCGGAGGTGATCGTTGGGGTGAGATGTATTCGAACGTCGTGGAGTCGTTCAATGCTTGGATCAAGGAAGCTCGTCATTTACCCGGTGACGAAAAATGGTCGACTCCATAAGGTCTGCGAATGTTGATTTACACTTAACATTTAGTATTACCCTTTAAACATTCTCAATCTTTGTTTAATTACACTTTTTCCGACTTTAAATATTAATAATTTCGTTTATTTAATTACAATAATGTTTAAACATGTTGATGAATTATTTAACCATCACCGTCTTTGTTTAACCTTATTTGCGAGTTCGAGTTGATGCGCATGTTATGTAACCCGGCGTGAGCAAGCGACCAAATGGGAGACCCTACTTATGCCCGACATACATTCGAAGTTAGAGATCATTGTTGAGGGACGTACCCGAAATCTTCGTGTTGGTCGTTGTGTCGATGATCGTTACGAGTGATCGACCAATCGCAGCAACTCCGTGGATCTCGCCATCGAGAACTTGTTCGCGTCGAAGGTGGCAAGTTTATGGTATCCCTTGCAAACATGCTTGCGCAGCAATAATGCAGACAGACACCAACGTACATCGATTTATGAGCGGGTACTTCACCGTCGACAATTACAAACTGGCATACAAGGAAGCTATATTCCCCATACCCGACGATGACAGGCCTTCGAGACGGAAATCGTGAGCTTCGTTCTGACGCACTGCTGACTAGAAGGCGACTGGGCGGCCTAGAGCGAAAGAGGATCGAGTCGCGAGCGTTTGATGTCCACGAGTTACATTGCAGTGCCGCCGAGGATCCGGTCACGATCGAGCGATCTTGTAATGAAACGTCGCCGACTAGGCATTGTTAATAAACCGAGCGATGACAGGGAAACATTGTGTATTTATAACGAATTGAATGTATTTACACGGAGACATTGTTATTTTTAAACGGATACATCTGTAATTTGAAATATTTCAAGCTGATGTTTAAACGATATATGGTATATTTAAACAATGAAACGGAAATGTACACAACTACAACGTAAATTAAACAATGAAATGAAAGCTCGAATGAAATTTAACCTCGCCTTACAATTGAAAAACAAACAAAATTTACATTGAGATATACAAGTCATGTTCTTTCGAAAACAAAAAAACAATGAATTGAATTGTGTATTGATGGGCAACTTTCCGTATTTAGTTAAACAATAAGTGCATTCATTTAAACAGAGAAAGTGTTATTTTAAACGGGTACACCGTAATTTGAAATATTTAAAACTGATGTTTAAACGATATATACTATATTTATACAATGAAAGTGAAATGTACACAATCACAACGTAAATTAAACAATGAAATAAAAACCGAATGGAATTTAACCCGCTTTTACAATTCAAAAACAAACAAAATTTACATTAAGATATACAAGTCATGTTCTTGAACACGAAAACAATGAATTGAATTTGTCCAGATTTACATTTGAAAACAAAATTGACGATCGGATATACTAAGACATGTTATTCAAAACAATTTAACCCAGCTTGTGACGACCCCCTTTGTCATGGACGCCTTACGCTCTCCCTCCTTAAGTATCGCGGGTAACATACCGTAATCCCGAGGTAAGGAACGTCCCTGTCTGCGGTGGCCGTAACTTCTCACCCCACGGTAATTGCTCGATAAACCGCATGAGCGTAGGCGGCGCAATTGGCGCTTCCTTGTTTTTGGCGTGGGGTTTCGTGTCGTGCACGAGCGGGTACTTTCGTGCAGCCGACTCGCCAAACTCCATATCGGCACGAAAGGTCGAATAGATTCATCTGTCGAGATATGCAAGTCGAGATTAGAATACCGATTTAAATACCAAAGCAGATATTAATAGGACATAATTAAAGAACTTACCATGTCCAACGCGTCCTTATCGTACCCCGGACATGAAGAATAATGCATATACTCTTGTTTATCATTGTCCGGGGACGACCGACATGGAAGTGGCCATTCATGATTATCGGAGGATGACAATTTGAACTTCATGCGAGTCTGCACGGCATCCCCGATCATAGCCATAATCATGTGTCATGTCGTCGTCCCCGCTTTGACATAAAGCAGCAAGCTGATCCGATGATGGAGCGCGCTTCTTGTAAGGATATGGCTCTTTGCTCGGCGACTTTTGTATTATGCATACAGGCGTCCATCACATCATCGATGACCATCTCCTTCCCCTCAGCGCAGTGTATAACCTCGTCAGCGTGTGGTCTGCGACGTCGTTCTTCCACACGATGCGGTCTTGAGGTTAAACGATAACTGGATATTAGAAGACCATATTGTAAATATTTAAATGATATTATCAATTGTTACATGATATTATATATAATTAAAGCGGTAAGGCGAAAACTTAAATGATAACATAATGGTATTAAACACTATTAGGTAATAGTTAAACACTATGAGAAACTCTTTAAACAATATCATAAAAAGCGTTACACTTACCCGTCCAGTAGAGCGGTTGAGGAAGATCCTCATCAACTCCTGCTCGTATTTGTTAAAACGACTCGAGCCAACCCATTTCTTCTTCTTGAATAAAAAGCTTTCCGAGCAGTCGGTCCAATTTTTTTGATTGGCCTTGATCATCTCTCGTTGCTTTCGGTCGGGGTCTTCATCGACATCTTCCTTCGATCGCGGGGAGCGATGGCGGCAAGCATCAGCTGCAGAACACGTCCTTACATTGTTGTTCTTGTTGTGGGATTGTGTCCCGGCTCGATCTTGAGGGACGACGGCGACGAGCATCAACCGCAGACACTTCCTTACATGGTTCTTGTTGTGGTGGGATTGTGTCCTGCTTGGGCTGCGTCATGCCGGCCACGCCACGCAACGGATTCGACGATCTTCTCAACCGTGGCCATGACAACGACGATCATTGGGAGACACACCCTTAACTTGTTCTTGACCTTGGGGATTGTGTCCATCTTTGATCGCCATGATCTCGGCACAGGTTCCACCGGGTCGGCGATTTCATCGAGAAGAGAGTCAGCGACCTTCTCAACCTGCGCAGCGGCCACATCATCTCTGATGTCCTCCAGCCGTCGTAGCCATGTCATCAACGGCGCAGACTCGATATGACGATCGACCGCCGATGGTGTTGCTATTGTTTCATCGTCGGCACGCGGTGGAGACGAGGCGATTGTTCTCCTCTTTTTCGCAAGTCTCTTCGAATGTGGCCGCCTTTGGAACGACCTTCCGATGATGTCGTCGTCGCTAAATTCCGACGCCTCGTTCGTCCGGGTGCTTTCGGTTCTTTTCGAGGGATGGCGCGACCGATTTGTGAAACGTCCCTTCCAGCGCCTCCACGAGCGGCAAGCCGAGGAAACTTCGATCGTCAATATCTCGCATGACTGCGTAAGAGTTGCTGGTGACATCTTCGCCCTAATGTTACGTGGTGCATCTGCCACGGTCGGAGGGCTGCCAGTGGTCGGGGGGCATCGTTGTCGTGGTAGGGGGTTGTTGCAATCTGCCGGGGTAGGGGAGGGCTTCTCGGCGTCGATGAATGCGTCTTGGCGTGGTGGGGTGGAAGTAGGGAGAACGGGCGTCCAGCGCAGCGATAGAGGTCGCCTCTCATCCCGCCTTCGAGCAAGTGGTTCGGGAGCAATGGCATCCATCCGCTCGGTTGGGCGCCAACAAATATTTCTTCTTCGACGATTCACGGGAACCATTTCAGAAACTAACATATGTAAACCAAACAATTTCAGATGAGATCATTCATTTTAAACTATAAAAAAACTATATATTTAAAGCGTTATAGAATATAATTAAAGCGGAGAACAAAAATATTTAAAGCGGTTATGAATAATAGTTAAAGCGGTAAATACTAAAGTTAAACGCTAAATAAAAATGTTTAAACATTAAAGACTTATGTTGAGACATTGTCCATGATTTATTACCTCTTTTTCCATCGAGCGATGACAAGCTCGTTTTCTACCGTCGCTTGCTTCGGGTAAGTACTTTCACCGTAGACACAGCATCCTTGGGATCTTCGAAAGCGGACTTTCTTCCCGTTCCGGTCATCTCGTAAAAACCAGGGACGTTAAGCCGACCGAGCAACCCTTAATGTACCATGTGTTAGTCTTCTTCCCGTAGCGATCTATCTTGCACTCCGGGCGGCCGCTGGAATATCCTCCATAAGCCACTTGATGCGTCGCTGCGCCCATGCGTGATCGCCCCATGGGCTGGTAGATCATCGACGTAATCAACGATCCGAGTTCGAACCGAGCATGATGTATTTGGGAAGAGGGACTGTCCCCGTGAGGTACACCATCGGGAGTTTGACAAAATTATCTTCTTCTCCCTCATGCCGAACAAGTTGCACCGAGGTGCTCTTGATGGAGTCTCCGTGCTCTCGTGGGTCTTTGATAGATCACGGCCTTCGACGCGGACCTGGTTTTCTTCTTACGAAGACCACTCGCGTCGCCGTCATCAGCGCTGAGACCAAGAACGAGGCCACATCTTGAGGTCTCGAAACTCGGCGAGCTTTCCCCGATCCCGAATTTATTAGTGCGACCATCGTACTTTTGCAAAAAGAGAATCAAGAAGGGCCCTCTCTTGGTATATGGCTTCCAGCTCGATGAACGCCGCAAGACGGTGTCCTTCGAATAATCTCCCAGATGTAGGGGTCGTGTTAACTTTCAATTCACTAAGGTCTCCACAACCGGTGTCAAATAGCAACACCCATTAACTAGGTTGACCGCTAGTAATCACAAGCCCTGCAGTATTGACAAAAAGTTTAAGCGGAAATATAAGGTTTTTAAACGGTAAACTCTCGGTTATCAAACGGAGATATAAAATGTTAAGCAGAGACCCATTTTGTTAAACAGAGACGAGAATACTTAAACAGAGACAACAAATGTTAAACTCAGTAACATCTCATTTCTTAAACGTCAACCCTCATTTGTAAAAGCAGCAACCATATCAAACGAAGCGGGAAATGTACATTATAAATATTACACAAATCATAATAATCGAAAAAAACTATTTCGATAGGTGATATCATCTGAAAATGCAAAACAAAACAAAACCCTAGCCGAGAAATCTCCCTGCAGACTAACAAAAACCCCAGTAGAAATCCCCTGCGGACTTCAATATCTTCCAACAAAAAAGCAGAGCACAAAAGCAAAAACCGAAAAAAATCTTTCTTTAGAATGTAGCAGCTAACATAAAAACCATACTCAATACCTTAGATTGCAAGCGATGAAATGCCAACTAGTTGCATGGGGACTTCTCCTTCGAGATACCGGTGGAAAGGGAAAAGGCGATGAAATGCTAATTACGGAGGCTTCGCGGAGAGACAACTTCGGAGACGACTGAAATGGAAAAAGTCGAAGACGTGAGTTGAGAAAAAGCAATTAAACGGCTCCAATAAATTCGTCTCTTGGGGTTACCCTACGGAAAACCCCCCACTTCCTCTCAAATCGCCGAGATGGCTGCAGCCACGACTCCCCATGCAAGGGCATTTTCGTCCAAAAAATTTGAAACTCACTCCGTTCACATCCGTTACAGGGTTTGGGGGTTTGAAAAACATAGACTTTAAAAGGAGGGGGTTTTTGGGGATTGCAAAACTAACGGGGTGTTTTTGGCAATTTTACAAACTTAAAGGGTTTTTTTGGCAATTTCCACTTTTTTTAAATAAAATCATGATTTATCTATTTTATAAATAATAATAATAATAGTAATAATAGTAATAATAATACCGGCATTGGGAAATCAGGTTGCAGCTATTAGTGATATTCACAATAGAAACGTTGAAATCTTTTACACAAGTCGGCAATAGCATCTAGTCACAAAAAAAAACCTAATGTCTTAAGAGATTAGATCGTTCAAGATATCAGACCATCACTTCGTAAATATTTTGAGTGGGTACTATACTATAGTTAAATTTCACTTTGAACATCAAACTTCAATTTGTATCATTTCAGTTATCAAACTTTGGTTTCACTGGACGAGTACCAAGAGGTTTCTGGGAGGAATTTGATGATCTTGTTGCCAGAATTGCCTTGTCCATAGCAATTAACGAAGTCATCTACTAATGTGTGTATGCCACATCATCAACAATGTCCATGTTACCACCTATTATGTACACGAGGACATCATTGAATTGCATAATAGGTGACTATATTGACATCGTTGACAATGCAATTCTCGTAGCATCGCCATTAAATTTCTCTAAAAAATCTCTTAGTACCGGCTCAATGAAACCAAATTGAAATTGGATAACCGAAATGATACAAATTAAAGTTTGATGCTCAAAGTGAAAATTGACCATAGTACAGTACCCACTCAAGATATATACCCGACCATCACTATATTGATTTAACCACTAGATTTGAATCTATTTAACTATTTTAAATAATATTTTAATAATTAATTTAATTTAATAAATTCAAATAGTATAACTAATAAAATTTTTAATTCCAGCCAAACTCATGCCCTGTCAAGCCAAAAAAAACGGCATACAAAAAATTGATAATAGTCTCTCACCAGAAAAAAAAAATTGATACAAATAATTTTTTTCGGTACAAATAATATTGTGTTTTAACTTTTAATTTTCTTTTTTTTCTTAATATCAATTTAGCCATTAATTAAACCAATATTATTTGTTTTAATCAGTATTAATAAATCAAAACCACAAAAATACACCAATTCATTCAAAAAAAAAAATTCAGATCCAAACACTTAAATTAGCAACTTTGTACCCAAAAAAAAGTAAAGTAAAAATTACAAGTAACGACAGAAATGGAAAGCAATAGAAGTGAAACAAATAGAGACGAAATAAATAAATAAATATAATATTAAACCAAAAAATAACAATAAAAATCTCTCAAAAACTATGTTTTTGCTCCCGATATCATAATCAATCTCACAAACATAACCACATTAATTAAACCAATAATATTTATTAATAAATCAAAACCACAAAAACACACCAATTCATTCAAAAAAATTCCAGATCCAAACACTTAAATTAGCACCTTTGCACCGAAAAAAAAAATAAAACTAAAAATAAAAAATAAAAAAACAAAAATTGAAAACAATAGAACTGAAACAAACGCTGAGACGAAATAAATAAAAATAACATTAAACCAAAAATAAATAAATAAGGATAAAAATCTCTCAATAGCTACGTTTTTGCTGCCAAAATCATAATCAATCTCACAAACACAACCACATTAAGAAAAACAAGAAACAATACCTCCAGAGAAAAGAAAAAAGATCAAAAAAAAAAAAAAGGAAAAATTTAAATAAAATAAAAGAATGGTGTAGCAATTTGTTCGAGGCCATCATCAAAATAGAAAGAGTTTGAGAGGCACGGAGAATTGCAGATCGATTTTGATATCGCCAACCTTCAATGCAAAGATTATCACCACTTTGATCAGGCGCCTTTGCTCTGCAAATTGGCTTTCTTTTTTTTTTTTCATCAAAAACAATCATAAAAAAAGATCAAACAAACAAGAGATCAAATGAAATCAAGAGAACGACTTGAG
Source organism: Dioscorea cayenensis subsp. rotundata (assembly GCF_009730915.1). Lineage (NCBI taxonomy): Eukaryota > Viridiplantae > Streptophyta > Magnoliopsida > Dioscoreales > Dioscoreaceae > Dioscorea > Dioscorea cayenensis. Next base: position 3,362,676 of record NC_052480.1, on the reverse strand, counting down.
ACCTTCTCAACTTTGCCTTTTCTTCCTCACCTTTGGGCGGCCAACTTCAGAGATTTATAGGAAAACCCTAAATCTCAGAATTAGGGATTGCCAAAATGAAAAGACTGCAATACCCTTCAAGACAAATGATTTTACATACTTACCCTCTTCTTAAAAAAATACTCCATCTTTTTTATTTATCTATTTTAACTAGATTAATGAAATCAGTTAGAGTTACTTTTTCAACCAAAAAAATTCAGTTAATAATCATATATATATATATATATATATATATATATATATATATATATATATATATATGTATATTATTTTTTTAAATTAACCTTATTTATATATGTATATTATTTTTTTAAATTAACCTTATTTAAAATACTCCCTTCAATGTTTTTAATTAATTTAGTTGGATAAAAAAAATTTGTTATAATAATTGATAATTTATAATTTATAAAAAAATTATTAATTTTTAAAAATTATCTTTTTTTAAAATATGATTTAATAAAATACATATTTGAATATGATTAGTTGGAAGTTGTAGAAATACTTTAAATTTGAATTAATGCTTCATAAATTTTCAACCATTCCATGAGAACATTGGACAATAAAAGACTTGTTTTTTATTGGAAATTCGAAAAAAAAAACTAATGTATATCTGCAAGAGAATTTGAACAAGTAATCCCTACTGTGATAATGCACCATAAGATGAATTGGAACTCTGGCCAACATAAACTACGCAAGTCACTTATTCAACTTCACATGAAGTGGCATTTTTCTCCGCTCACTTTTGGGCACCATTAGTCCTGCAGCGAAATTCCAACCATGTTCAGAATTCATGTGAAATTTATCAGAAAAAAATTAATGTATCAAACAAAAGTTTTTCTTACCAACATGAACAATGTTGAAAGTATAATCACTAAGGATGCACATCAATATTGGCAAGAGAGCACATCTCCTAATCGATTTCTAGATTTCTAAATATATTGAAGCCTTGGTACAAAACTTCTCTTACAAGTAAATTTGTTTTTTTTTTTTTCTGTTAGCAGAAATAAGTGAAGCGCCATCAAGTTAATTTCATTTTAGTTTGAGAAAAAAGCAGAATTTCTGTCTTGTTTGGAAATTATAATTGCAGGTAGTCAAAATATGTCAGCATGGTCAAATGAAAGGGATCTGAATAGAGGTATTAATCCAACACTACAAGATGGAAGATACAATTGAATCATTTAAATGGAACAGACCAAGACGAGTGTTAACATGAAAAAGAAGCACACGACAGACATTCAATCATGAGCATATGCAATTCAATGAGGTTCCTTTATTCAATGATAAAGAATAATTTACCAGTAATACTCCATAAATTTGACAATATTCTTCAATGCACTGTAGAGAAGTTCCATGTTTTCGTTTGTCTGCAAAAAAAAATAAAAATAAAAAAAATAAAAAATCATCACAAAGCCATCTATGACCATGATATGTGCATTATCTTGCCAGAAAGTCCATATCCAAAAACACACAAGTATAATGACACAATTCAGTACGATTAAAGTAAAAAACGATCTCAAAAGATTTCAATTTAATTCCCAGACATGATTGTAACTTTCAGAACTATAAAACACATTTAAACCTGATTTCTGTTAGTAAATAAAGCATATTAAAAGATGTTATGAAAACATTTGATTGATGAATACCTGGGGATTTTCACGAACTTTCTTCAGAATATCTTCAGTTGAGTCAAGGAGGTTTCTTCTCGCCTCACAATTATCTGAAAACAAATAAAAGTGAATAATAAAGCACATTTGTAGTAAAAGCAATGTTTCCTAGTCTAGGATGGACAATGATTGTTATGGATCCATCCCCTTCCAAACACAAAATAATCAGTATATGCATCGCTAGGGAAATGTGATGTACAAGTGTCTTCCAACATTATCCAGACAATCCTTGTATACAATCCTTGTATTACTCAATTTTAACAGAAAAATAGGATCCCACTGCCTTCAGCTATGCTTCACAAACGTGCATATCAATTTAGTGATGCTTAACACCTATGCTTTAGTATACTTTTCAGATTGAAACTAATCATATATCGGCCCCATCTTCGAATTTCATTGTTCTGATTTACCTACCACATACATAAATTAACTTAGTTGATGCTATTGTTTAGTTCTTCTCCATTAAGTGAATTTATGGAGCGGTTTTACAGACTACTAATCTATTAAAATGAGGAATTAGTTATTTCATGAACTAGAACTAATAGCTTTTAGCTATTTAAGTTATAAGAGAAAAGTTTAATTAAGCTTCACTATATTTCTTTCTTTATACAAGAGACTGTCTTGTAGATGTGCTGTTTGATTATCAAAATAATGATACCCTACATAAAAAAAAAACCCTTTATCTTTTTTGGCCGCATCAATAACCTCATCAAATCTAAGACCCATGTCTGACATGAGAAAAGAAAATTTTCTGCCAGATAAATATGACATTATTTTAATTATGAAAAATATGAATGGTTCACTTGATTATATTGGAATATAATGGATGGAAGGAAGAAGAAAACCATCAAACCTCTATCTATATTAATACCTTCGCTAGACATGTGTGCTAATGGCCGCACCATATGATAATTTGAGAGAGTTTTTATTTTTTTCTGCAACAAGAAGAACAAATCCTCATTACTTTATAGAGTTGGCTGACATTTCTGAGAAGAAAAACAACAATATTATTACGTCATAAATGCATGCAAGATTTTGAAATCACTTCAAGTATGTTTTTTTACAAAAAAAAAAATAATTAACTATCATTTTCTTTGAGAATATTCAATTTTCCCAGTCAGGCGCATGGTTTCCACAAAATAAATGTTTCTAGCTGACGTAACAAATTGAAAGGTCTGTTGCCATGTTAATTTCAAAGGTGGTAGCATTTTGCACATGATGGACAATAGAAGCCAATGATTTGGTTTCAAACTTCTTCATTACCAGTGCTCCCATCTCTTCAAATTGGGTTGCCCAGTTGACAAAATTTTGTTTGAAACATCGAAGTGACTCATCCCAAGCATGGTTTTAAGCATAGCAGCAAGCCAGTAACTTGTGCACACAATTCAGACTTCAATTGCCAAGGCCATAATATTTTACCTAATGAAACTTATAGCTTATGTAGAGACAGAGAAATATATATACATATATGCATGGAAGAGTTGACAAATATCTGTGACGAGGATACCAAAGATAAAGACATTTTAAAGCAAAGGTCCATATTTACAGACATCTATTGGTCTTTGATTTTCTTTTTTTTTCTTTTTTTTTCTCCCTACTAAAGACCTGTATAAGTCACTAAGATATCCAGAACTTTAATATTTAGGAGTTGTCAAAATATCGAAGAAACAAACTCAAGTTAAGTTTTCTCTATTTGATTCCCCATCAAATTATCAAATTTTGAAATGAACATTACACCATGAGACTCAACTACACTGGGCAGTTTTAAATATATAGCACGCAGAAACACAAAAATCTTTACAAATAGAAATGTGTGCATCCAAAATATGATCAACCAACCTTTTTGACACAATTTATTATTGAAATGCAATGGCCATCTCTAGTTCTCTTTTTGCTTTCTTTTGTTAGTAAACAAAACAAAAGCAAGACAAGTTAGTGCAATTGAGAGAAAAAGGTGGTTTCTCAAAAATTGTTTACACTAAACGTATTCAAGTAACATACAAACATGGTCCAACACTATAACCATGGTAGGCCATTCTTAGTTCAGTTTACAGAAAATCTCTCTTAGCTCTACAGGAATTAACCTCATCGTGCTAGGTTATCTACAAGCATCCATTAAACAAAAAAAATAAAAAATAAAAAGTAATTGCTACTTGATGCATAAAAAGAACAACAAACTATTGGCCTTCAAAATTCAAAGTTCAGCGTTAATGTAGATACTCTTTGGGAAAGAGGAATTTTCAAAACAACTTATACACAGGAATGGAGGAAAAAGGGAAATAAATCTTTTGAATTATACAGTTTTTTCCTTAAACTCCAGCATTAGCATATTTGGGCATATGCTAAGTCAACTGACATGGTTATGCAAATAAATCAGTGGGATTGTTCCTAAATGTCTTTACAGTTGACATTCCCCCATGCTCAAATATTAAATCGGTAGGCTCATAGAATGGAAGTCATTTATGTCAAATTTGTGAATGCTTGATGAAATATTTGCATATATGCAGCCATGAGTACAGTGAGCATGAATTAGCATAGGCTAAAAGCAGAGCTAGCAAGTCATCAATACTTACTGCCACCAACAACCATTCACACCTCAGGCCCACATCGAGGATTGTCTTTCCAGGCAATGCTGCAGCAATTTCCTCACATGCGGCAAAAGTGGCCTTCTGGTTGTACCTAGAATTTATAAGATCATCAAAATAGATTCCACATATTGCTCATCAAAGCTTATTAAATTCAAGTAGCATGACCAGAAAAGACATCCATTTTCACAAAATCACGAGGAAACAACACTTAATGTAAATTGTTCATTAATGTACCAACTACAGCCAGCACCAGTCAAGAATCATAAATCACAAAACCATGGTTCGGTTCTAACAATTTACACGACTCATAAACCTCATCACCCCTTTCATTACAATAAAACCAGTACCAAACATCAACTTGCCAACATCTTGATTACTAATCACTCCACATCTAAAAACAATTCAAGTCTATTAAGAAACAAACAAGAAAACATTCACATCAAAAAGGAAGAAAGAAAAAACAATTACTTTTTGAACCCTATCATCAAGATCTTATCCTCCTCGGCCGTCCACACTACTCCGTGTGCCAACACCACCACCTCCAGCGGCGGTTCCAGGTTGAGGTCTCGATGGATCACCGCCCGTAGCCATCATTTTCCACGCTCAAAACACAGAAAATAAGAAAGTTCTCCCCTCTTTTCTCAATTTATTATCATTTTATCTGTGGCATTTATTTTTATTTTATTTTATTTTAAATTTTACTCATTTTTAATTTTGTAAATTATATAAACGAAAAGAGTTATATCAATAATCCCAACACCCAAAAAATATATTTTGTAAAATTGGTAGTTTAGGGTTGGTTTGGCATTATTACCAAATCTATAGATTTGTTGCCAAGTTTGACAAACTATTTTTGTTTTCAAAAATTTTGAAAACATCTATGTTTAAAAAAAAAAACACAATTTTTTTATGTTTTCCACTATTTTGAAAACGTTTTCAAAACATTAACCTAACACATTAAAGACATTAATTACTATCCTTTTCTTATAAGCATAGTTTAAACAAATGTTCCAAGATTTTCAACTTTTTTTTTTCTTCATAATTTTTTTCTTGTTTTTTCCTATCTCAAAATTTATTTTCTCCATTATTTTAGATTTATTTGTAATATTTTTAAGATAGTTAGGAAATTTAAAATAAAGATGGTTAGTGATTTGAGATTTTTCTTCTGAAATCTCCTTTCATTTTTTTTATTCCTAATTTTCACAAAAAAAAAATCTATATATATATATATATGATGTGTTCATGTTTTTGTCATTAATATAAATTTATAAAAAAATTTTACATCTCATTATTTTCATATTTTTTATAAAAATATATTACTAATATAAAAAATTATTAAAATTATATTAATATAATTTAAGAAAATAATACAAAATTTTCCAATTTTGTTTCCAAAAAATTGTTAAAAAAAAATAGAATAACAAACACAATACGACCCCTTAATAATCATTTTTATTTTAAATTTTTAAAAATTTAATATCATTTTTAATTTTTATACAAAGATATATAATCTTATCTTAAAGATTTAAATATATCATTAATGATAAGATTAATAAAGATCAAGATTTTATTTTTATAATCTTATAGTATAGTCTTATAAATAACTAGACTTACACCCTTTGGAGCGATACATGAAATCCATATTCATAATAATATTTTATACCTTATTCAATATATAGATTTTAGAGTAAGTCAGTAAGATACTTAGGTGGTTCTGTCGATCAATCAAAAACTTAAAATAAATAATTTTTAATTTATCTTTTCATTTATCATATTAATGGTAATATATTTTTATAATAATATAATTTTCTACTCCTCTTCTCTCTCGGAAACGGTTTTTATTATCAAATAATAATTTTTGCCGACCCAGTTTTTCCTTTTTTCTTTTTACTCACTTTTACTCTTTTAGTTAGAGACTATTGTTAACTTTTTCAATAGCTTGTATTTTTTTAAGTGAAAATTACCAAAAACCCATAACTTTACAATATTGCCAAAAACACCCCCCTTGGCAATCCCTAAAAACACCCTTCAAATCAAGATTGTCAGACCCAGCCCGAGCAATGACCCGGCTAAGCCCAGGGGTCAAGGATCAATGGGTTCGACCGGGTTGAACCGGGGTTGAACCGGGGTCAATAATTAAATATAAAAAATATTATAATAATTAATAATGAGCAAATATAATATTAAACCCATAATTATATTATAAAAACCTACTCAAATTTGATATTTAAATTGATAAATGACCTTATATACAATAGAGTTTTCTAATTATGTCATTTATTTTTACATTTTTTTAAATATTTATAAATTTTATATATTAATATATAATTATCGAACTTCTATCGGTGTTATTTATTTATTTGTTTGTTTATTGGTTGATTTGTTAAAAAAAATAAGAAATTTAATTCACTAATTCTTATATCTCAATTTAGTTTTTATTTTGTTTTAAATTTTCTTATATTTTTTATTTAATTAGAATACTTTAATTTTATATTTTTATAATAAAATTACACTCATTTATTGTTTTATATTCTTAATAAATTAAATTTTTAGAAAATATTTACATAACACATTAATATATTTTATTTTTAAATGTTAATTTTTGTTGGTATGTTTATGATATATATATATATATATAATTCTATTTATTGATTATGAATGATAAATTAATATTAATAAATATATACGATTTTGTGGTTTCTAATGAGAAAATAATAATAAATTATTAAATATTATAAAAAAAAATAAACATTATGACCTGATTGACCGGGCCGAGTCAACCGGTTCCCGGTTGAACCGCCCTGATCACCGGGTTAACACCGGGTTTTTTAATACCCGGGTCAATGGGGTATACCCGGGCCGGCCACATGGCCGGTTCTCGGTTTTTCCGGATGAACTGGCCGGGCCGGTCCGGGTCTGACAACCTTGCTTCAAACCCCCAGAAGTTGTAACCGGCTATAATAGAGTTACTTTTGAATTTTATGAACGAAATTGCCCCTCTCATAGGAAGTTGTGGCAGTGCAATTATGTGTCCGGTTTAAGAGGGAGTGTGGGGTTATTGTTTTAGGTAATCCCTAGAGACAACCATTAATGGCGCCGGTTATACTTTTTTTTTCTCTTTTTGCCTCTTCAACTTTTCTATTTCCAAAATTGTCTCTGCCTAGGCATCCTTGTCTCGAAGAAGAATTTCGCGTTCCGCCATTGTTCGGAGAAAAATTCCAACTAAAGTATTCGGTATTTCATCAACTCGCAGTCTAAGGAATTGAGCCGAGGTGGACGCCGTTGAAGAAGTTGTGCTTATGGTTTTTTTTTTAAAACAATTCTGTTAGAAAAAGAGATTTTTCGGTGTTGTTTTGTAGTTCTATTTTTATTGAATGATATTGAAGTCTGTAGAGAGATTCATCGGCTAGGGTTTTGTTTTGGTTTTCATTTTCGTCTGTGTACACGATCGAAAGAGATTTTTCGATTGTTATGCTGTGTAATGTTTACAATGTAGGCTTTCCCTTTGTGTTGATATGGTTACAGTTTTAAAATGAGGTTTCCGCTTAAGTAATGGGATTGTATTTAAACATTTGATATATCTGTGTTAACAATTGTTGTTTCTGTTTAAAATGTGAGTTTTCTGTTTAAATATTTATGTCTCTGTTTAAGAATTTAGTTTACCGTTTAAAAAAGTTTACTTTCTGCTTAAATTTGTCTGAATACTGTTTAATATATAGTTATTGTCGTAGGCTTGTGATTATGGCGGTCAACCTAGTTAATGGGTGATGCTACAGAGACGCCTGAGAGATAGTAAGTGCTTTGATAACTGGAGTTTTATAAATAGTGCTCTTTTAGTCGGGATTCTAACATCAAATTTTAAATCTCGAAGGACCTTGGCGAACCGACGACTCTAGCCTACCCCTTGTTCACGACACTAACACCCCAAGGCAGAAACGAGGAAGTGTCGACTGTGCCGTCTACATCATGCGATTTATCGAACAGCTGCTCGAAGATGAAAAACTACAGCTACCACAATCGAACGTCCCTTACTTGCGCTTAAAGTATGTTACCCGTATATTTAAGAAAGGGACTGCAGCCGACATCACTGAAAAAGGGGATTCGTCGACGGGGGAGAAAAAAGATTGATATATAATATTATACAATAGATTTACCGTGTAAATAACATTGTATATCATTTACATATCATAGTTTTTGTTTACATATCTTTGTCTCTGTTTAAATTCTTAGTTTTATGTTTATTTTTCGAAGTTAACGTTTAAATAAAAGTGTCTCCATGTTTAAAAAATCCTTGTTTTTGTTTAAATATCTTTGTTATTGTTTAAATATCATTGTCACTGTGTAAATTATTACAGTTTCTGTATAACTTTTTATTTATTTACAATACCATTTTTAATTCTCAAAATGTTTAAGTAAAATGTTTAAACGGCAATATCTCTGTTTAAATATCAAAAGTTGACACTCATGTAAGTTATTTTCTTTGTAAATAATTGTTTATTTACAATGCCTAGTCGGCGACAGTTTCATTGCAAGAACTACGGTTGAAAATGCCTTGAAAACGTTGTTCAATATCTAACGACAACACTTCAGATTGATTTGACGAGGAAGGAAGGCATGCCACACCATCATGGTTGCTATGAGTTGGAATGGGAGTGCTCGCAAAATCCGAATTCCTGCCAACACTTCAGTTTAAACGAAAAAGGTTAATGTTTTAAACTGAAACATAAAATGTTTAAACGATAACTAAACATGTTTTAAACGGTAACAAAAATATTTAAATAGTAAAGCAAATATTTAAACAGAAACAAAATAATTTAAGCGGAGAAAGCAACATGTAAATGGTAACGTAATATATTTGAAAGGTAAATGGGATAATTAAACAATAATTAACTTCTATGACTACATAAACATAAAAGAGAAGAACTTTACAACGAGAAGAAATCGTTTTCAGTAGGATACGACAATGGCACATCATCTGTCTCAACAATAAGATCTACTACAACCTATTTGAAGATGGAGTACACGTGACACATGCGCTGGAAGTCAACGCCGTGAACATTATCACCCGTTCCCTCCTCGTTGTATCTAGCAATAGCATAAAAACTCTCCATAACAGCCCTGCATTTTTATAAGTCGCTAATCATTTTTTCTCGCAGAATAATCAAACTGAGAGTAACGGATAAATTCTCACCTTATCGGGAAACCGACAGAACTCAAATCGAACAAACCAAATGAGGTGAAGAAGAAGAAGAATAAGAAGTAGAAGAACAAGAAGAAGATGAAGAAGAAGAAGAAGAAGATGTAATGAGTCTTCTAAAGTTTGTTTGACAAAAAGCAAGCAGGAAGGAAAAAAATGCACAATTGTATGCATAAAAAGTCGGACATGATGTGATTGGGTTGTTTTTTTTTCACCATTTGCAAGGGCAAAAATGGAATTTCATAACATGGACTCACTTCAAGTGACAGATAGGGGGTAAATGGAATTTAAACTATAACAGAAGGGTTGTCCGGGGTGTGTAAAAGTTGGAAGGGGTTTTTAGGGATTTTTTTAATATCATGAGGGGTGAACAGTAATTTTTCTTTTTTTTTAAAATAAAATCATGAATTATCTAATTTTATAAATAATAATAATAATATTATTATTATTATTATTATTATTTTTATTATTATTATTGGAAAATAAGGATACATCTATTAATGATATTCGCAATGGAAACGTTGAAATCTTTTACATAAGTCGGCAATAGCATCTAGTCACAAAAAAATCTCATGTGTCTTGGAGAGATAAGAACGTTCAAGGTATCGGACCATCAATATATTGGTTTAACCACTAGGTTGATATTGAATCTATTTAAATATTTTAAATAAAATTTTAATAATTTAATTTAATTTAATTTAATAAATCCAAATAGTTTAATAACAAATAATTGTAATAAAATAAATTTAGATAGAATTTGCAGTACGCATTATTATTATTATTATTATTATTATTATTATTATTATTTATCAAATTAATAATAACATTAATAAATATCTGATTTTATAGTAAACCTAGATGCTCATTCTATGGTTGTTTTTAATTTGTACTGAGCCTTTAACCATCGGGTTTTTTTAGTTCAATGTCAAATCAATTTGAATATTTTAAATGATATATTAAACAATTCAATTTAGTATAATAAATAAAAAAATTAACAATAAAAATTACAATAAATAAAATGTAAAACTGTATATAAACGATCTAAACTCTAAATTATATATTCAATTATTCAAATAATCAATCAAAGGGGGACTTCTTTTAAATATCATCTATACATATGCATCAACAACAGTGAATATATCAGTATTTTTACAAAGTTTTACATGTCACCCATGAACATGACCTTTTCAAATTGTAAATCTCATGTGCCTTTTATTATTTATAGATTTTGTGAAGTGGGCATAGTGATTTTGTTATAGTTCCTATATTTGGAAATTCTTATACAAAAATAGATACATATGAAAACAAGGGAAAATTATTTAAAAATCCCTGTAAAGTTTCATTTTTTCTCCGCAGTCCCTCTGACATTTGCACTTCCCATGAAGTCCCTCCTTTTAAACATATTCCTTATAAGTCCTTGGCGTTACAGTCGTTTGTCAGTATTTTCTGAAATACCAGAAATGCCCTTGTCTCGCCCAATCACATCACCATTTTGGGTAGATAATGGTAGGTGTACTTCGTCTTCTTTTTCATCTCAAATCTATGTGTCTTGCCCCTCTTCTCCTTGCTGGTGTTCTTCTTCTCCATGTTCGTGTTCTTCTTCTTTGCGGCCTTGTTTCTGTTGTTCACGTAAGCAATGTCTTCATTCAGTTTTGCATAGTTTATCCTTCGAGGCTTTTTTTAAGCTATGGGTTTGTCCAATGTTTACGCAGGTGTTAGTCATCATAGAGATATTTTGTGATGTAGCTCATTTCAAAGGTGAGGGACGGCTACTCCAATTCATGATCCTTACTGCATGGGAGGTTATCGTGGCTGAGATATGTGAGCGTTGGTCACTTCAGGCTTCTCGAGTCATTGTGAAGTTTGTGGCACCTGACTCATATGGCACGGTATGCCCACAAGTCAGATGCTGATTTCCAACGTATGTGCCACATACACCACACTTACAAAAAGAGTGTGGTGGACATCATCGTTGAAGAAGTCATTCGAGCGCCGGAAATAACCATTAACAGCTCCTTACCAACATTGTAATTCAGCGACATACACCACACTTATTATGTCATTGTGTATTATTTCTAATTTTCCGTGTAGTTGTATATATTTTTGTGTATTACAGTATCTTTCATATGTATTATATGCATTTCATGTGTATTATATGCATGTCATGTGTATTATACGAGTGTTTTGTGTAATATATTGATTTCGTGTGTATTTATTTGTGTTTCTTGTGTATTATTCGTGACTTATTTCCTATCATATGCGTTGGCATCCATAAAGAGTCAATCTCAAAAAGCCTGAATGCAGACATGGGATTGTTTCTGTCCGAACATCCTCGTGCAGGTGCGCTTAGTATTGTTTCATGTTCATAAACATCTAATGGACCAATATTGCAAGTAAAACAACAGTTTGAGAGTGTGGATAAGTTCAAAGATGTCTTGTACAGCCACGTTATGGTACAATTTCGATATCACATTCATAAAAAATTACAGACTTTGCTAGATTGTGAGGTGTGTTTCTTTGGATTGCCAGTGGTGTGTCCACACATCTAAAGAGAGGAACGATAAGACGTTTCGAGTGAAGACAATGCAAGCGATGCACACTTTTGGCGGAGGCATAGGTACAACAGCCTACCCGAAAAGCCAGCAAGAAATGGATCGTCGATCGTATTATGCAGAGACTGAGGAAGCGACAATTGTATCGAGCCATCAATATACAGAAAGACATCATTTGAGAACACGACATATGCTTACCATACAAGCGTGCATGGATGGGTAGGGTGGTCGCTCGGTCCGCTATTCACGAAAGTGAGGTGAGCATCTACGATTTGTTGTTGTGGTACACCGATAAGGTGGCAAAGACGAATCCCAGAAACATTGTGGAAGTTGAGAAGAATGGTGAGCGATTCAAATGTGCTTTCTTCTTTTTCCACGTGTCTTTGGTTGGTTTCAAAAAAGTGTGCAGACCATTGCTATTTGTTGACGGAACTCATTTGCTCGGCAAGTACGGCGGGATTCTATTGGGAGCAGCCGACAAAGATAGGAACAAGGGTATCTTCCATGTGGCATTTGCTATTGTTGACAATGAAATTGACGATAATTAGACCTGGTTTCTTCCACACTTGGTGAGACAATAAACAGTGAAGACGACTATCGCAAAATTATTACTTTCGTCTCGGATCGGTCAAAGGGCCTTATAAACTTAGTCGCGAGAATATTCCTGTCATCGCCGCATGGTTATTGCCTTCGACATTTGGAGGCAAACTTCATGAAAGCGAACGCTAAACTTGGCAAAACATTGCGCGAGCAATGTTAGGCTATAATTAAATTGTAAGAATTGCATATGCTTACACAGGCAAAGAGTTCTGAATCCCATTACCGAACTTGCGATGACATCACCAGAGGCACATAATTGGTTGCTATATAAGTCAAACGTCGATCACTGGGCTAATTATTTATTTAAGGGTATGCGTTAGTGTGAGGTGTACTCCAACATTGCAGAGTCATTCAACATCTAGATCAAAGATGTGTGGCATCTACCAGTGACAATGCTGGTTAACCCAATAAGGTATGTTTTGTTTGTAAAATCATGGCATTTATGTGTATTAAGTTTCAATAACAGTATAATACCATTTTTTACTGGGTATTATTCTTTCTTTTTGTGTAATATACTTGATTTGTGTGTAAAATCATGCAAGAACTGTGTAGTATACGTATTTCTTCCCACATGGATTTTACAAAGTGAGAGTATATGTTTACAGTTTCAAACTTATAAATATGATGGTCGATAGATGCGCACTAGCAAACATGTGGGATATACATCTTTGTCCAGAGATACACAAAAAGGTTGAACTAATTATTGAAGATAGTAAGCTCTTAAGGGTGTGTCGTTCAACGACTGACACTTATGAAATAGTTGACAATGACACTAATGCTGTCATTCTACGAAATCAGAAGCGTTTTTTTACAGAAAATGGGAAATCCGTGGGTTCCCATGCAAGCATGCATATGCGGCGATCATGCAAACAGATACGAACGTGCATAGTTACATGGCCGATTACTTCACATTGGAATGGTACTACCGTGTGTATGCTAAACCTATATATCCAATCCTTGACACCGACAAACTAAGCGATGATCACCGTGAACTACGAATTCGGCCACCGATCACCAAAAAATGACCCGGCTATCCAAGAAAGAAGAGAATGAAGCCACGAGGATTCGAAGTCCGCGAGTTACATTATAGTCGGTGCCACGAAACTGGCTATAACAGTCGATCATGTGACTCAATCATAGCAGATTGGCCATAATCGTCGATCATAGTTTAGTGTTTATTATACATACGTACATGTGTAATATATTAGGTTTATGTGTGTTGTTAGACGTTTTTGTGCATTATATGTGTGTATTTGTGTATTATACATTTTTGTTTTTTTAGTTTTGTTTCTGTGTAATACATTATGTAAGAAAGAAGCCAACTTCACATTCGCATTTTCAAAATCCTATAAATATCCGAGAAGTTTGACAGAACACAAGTAAATCCAAACAAGTTAAAATTTGACAGTACACAAGTAAATCCAATATACTTAAAGTTGGACAAGACACACGTATCATTGGGGTACAGCAACATCAGGCGTAACCTCGTCTTTCGATTGCACGGCGTTGACTACATCTTCCGGCTTCTCTGTGTCTCCCTCGGCTTCCTTCAACCCTTCAGTCTCGGTAGTGCCGGTCTCTTCCACCCCTACAGGTTTGTCATCTACTTGGGCTTCACATTCCGCAAAATCAATCCGTGTTTCGGTCTTGTGGACAACGTCAACGTTATTTGGGCCACCAGCCGGGTCGTCATCCCCTTGGTCATTCACTACGGCATCATCTTAGGGGTTCTATTCAAGAGTAATGTCCTTCGCTATATCTGCCGTTGCAATGACCTTCTTTCGAATATCGTCCGCCAGTATCCGCGCAACGTATTGAAGCCGTAGGAATGGGACTTCCACTAGCGAAACATCAAGCATTTTGTTGTCCAGGATTTGCTCCATGAAACGCATAAGGAAAATGAGGTAGTCTACACTGTCGGGAGCTTGTTGCGGGCATGACCAGTCATGCATCGTCGGTAGGTGCTTCAACAGGTTTGTATCTGTATTAACCTCAATGATGACCTCAAATAGATCCCGCTGCAAGTCGAGAAAAACAAACATTCTTAGCACTAATTTACCAATATTGTATATTAAACAACCAAATTGTAAGTGGGAGTAATTGCTGTTTAGGTTTAACTTACCATTTTAATGGCGTCAGCATCGTATGTCGGAAATTGAAGGGAAGAGTAATAATGCAAATATGTCTGCCCTGCAATGTCGAGGACAACCAGATGGTAATGCCCATAAAGGACGATGGGTATAAGAATCAAGTCCGCATTCTTAAAGCCGAAGATGACTTCCGACATCATGCACAGTGCTTGATCGGCTGCGTATCCCGACTTCTGCATTGTAAGTGCCAACGGCAAAGTGAAAACTACACGTCTCTTTATACGTGTTGGGATTCAACAGTAACTCCTCACGCAGTATTAGGACCAGGATGGTGACAACATCGTCGGGCGCTTGTTTCTTCCCTTCAAGCAGGATGAAGAGATTGTGACAGGTTGTGAACCCATACTTATTCCTTCATATGACAGAACTGCGACATAAACAATAACAGTAACGTCAAAATTGATCTCTATATATTACACAGGAAATAAAAATAATTACATAGAAACTACAAATATTACACATAAACCTAAATAGTTTACACATGATGAAAATTTTTTTACACATGAATATATATATGGAAACGGCATATCTAAATTATGTACTTAAAAAGGAGGAAGTTACCTATCGACAAGTGTGTTTAGGTAGAGATCAAGAGCTGACTTTTCAAGTTGTTTCAACCTTGCGAAGCCGGGGTATGTCTTCTTCCTCGGCATGAAATCTTCCTCAGTTGGGATTTGTAACTCAGTGTACGGCATCGTCTCCAACTTGGGCTCGTACTGTACGATCGTAAATTGTTCTTTGTCAGCCTTTCTGACACTATTCCCTCTTGAAAGTGCGTGAATGAGATTGTCAATAGCGTGCATGGCCGTAGGAAATATGTCATCCGATTCATCGAACGACTGAACCATTAGGGGGAGGGGGGCCTCTCCTCGTCACCGTTTTTTTTGCTGCACTAGGAGTATATCGTCCGATTTCTCAGACGACTGTAATTGAGGCGAGGCAGGGTTCGGGGGAGGGGGAAGGAAGAGGCCTCTCCTCATGACCATTTTTTTTGCTGCACTGGTAGTATGTCTTCCGATTCCTCGAACGACTGTGACCGAGACGGGGTAGGCGTCGGGGGAGGAGGTGGGGCGCCCTTGATGACCGGCCACTCCTCAGGGGAATTTTCCTTGGTGGGGCCTCCCTTGTGGTGCCCTTTTCAGCAGGAGTTTCCAGGTGACACGGAGCTAGACTACCATCAGATGCCACTTAGGCTGTAGCTTTTTATTCTCTAGCGGCCGGTGATGAGTCCCCTTCAATGGCTTGTTTACTTTCTAACACGGCCACTAGCTCATGCACCTAGGATTATGGTGGATCCTCTGTTGGCACAGCAGGATCCGGGTACTCGACCTCGGTTGCTGCTTCAAGGGTTGACTCTTCGGTAGACTTGTCGGCACTGTGCTGCCCAACAATCTTCTGCGCCACCCTTTTGAAAGGCATACTCGACCGAGGACGGGTACAGGAAGAAGGCATATGGAACTCCTCTACATGCCGTTTTATTACATCTTCAACTGGCGAGGTCCACTCATTGAGCTCATCCTGCCGAGCATCTTTGGCGTCACGCTCGTCCATACGGACACATAGTACATCAAACTTGGCAAGTAGGCCATGAAGTAAACCACGTACATCATCATCACCGCTCAAAGCATTAACAACTTTGTTAAGCCTGTCGGTCGCCGATTGCGGCCGAGACCTTTTTGTGATATTGACTTCGGGGGAATGGTCTCCAACCCGTTTTCCAACACCTTGTCAGCTCCTCTTCTTTGGATCCTCTTCTCTTTTCCCCGCTATTGGGCCTGCTTTTTTACTTGGTGTCCTCCTTGGAGGGGAATGCGGTCAGGTCCTCTTCTTTGAGTCTCCCAATTGGGAAGACCTCACATAAGTTTCCTTGGTCGTTCCTCCCCCACGGCCAACAAGTGCAATTTCCTCATCATTGACTGGGATAAGAGCATAGAGCTACGAAAGAAGCTGGAGATAAGATGTCAACCTAACAATATATTATACATAAAACTAGTAATGTTAGACACTATTAGAGTTTATTACACATGAATAAAGTATATTACATATAATGACATGATATTACACACAAATATAGTATATTACACAGGACAAGAGTATATTACACAGAACGTGCTATATCTTGAAATAGGAAGTTAAATATATTACACAGTAAATGATATATTACACAGTAATTACAACAACAAAATAGACAAACAGTAAATGGGGTGTCCGACCAACAAATTAGGTAGCTTCAACATTACACATTAGTAAAAGAAAACCTCAAGTCTTTCTCGTCGAATGATTTTAAAAGTGGATCAATTGATGATGTCTTGATGAATGTACACTCCTCAAAACATAGAATACAGGGTGTCTGACAACGCGTTGCTTCTTCATGCTTTCGGCCACCTCGTAGAACCAGATAATGACAACGCACCCTTTCAGATATCCGGCGCTGTGGTACTTCGCTTAGCAGCGCAGTTGCACCCGTATGGCCATTTTGGGAAGGTCGCCCATGAGCCACCTGTGGTGGCATGCGCCTAGGCGTAGTTGTTGATAGTCTCCAGGTTGTTTGCATACGTGGCCACAAAGGTGAGTGTATTAAGGGATGTGTTCGGGAAGAAAATGGTGGTCATGAAGAACACGATGAGGAGCTTCACGAAAGTCTCCTCTGTTCCGGACTTCTCTCGAACAAGTCTGAACAAGTTATCCTTGATGGCATCGTGGTACCGGTTGTGCATTTTGTTCAGATGGGCAACCTCAAATTCAGATGAGACTCATTTTCCTTGGTGTCTAAAAGAGACAATCTCTTCCACGCATGGGACACCCATAACGATGGCGACGTCCTTGAGCCTGAACACCAACATGCTGTCACCAATCTTGAACCTTTCTGATCGGCCATCATATATACAGACCAATGCATCCAGCACCCTCTTTCTTGGACCATGGTTGCCAAGTCCATCATGTTTGCAAAAGGGGTCCAGCGGAGGATTTGCCAGTGGGTTTTGTTAATCACTTTCTTCAATCCCTCTATCATCTCCACGACAGGGGTCAGGTAACACCTATCATTGACCAGAGTGGTAGTCATTTCTGTATTCAATTGAAATTGGACAAAATAATCACATTTTATGCAGAAGAAAGATATGTTACACAGGACATAACGTATATTACACAGAAAAATCCAAAAAATCACAATAATACATTCGAAAGCATGAAATCCGCACCGCTGAATGTCAGATTCTAGACATTAAATCCATGAAAACATACACGAAAAGCACACGAAAGTCGGTTGACTTCTCCTTACCTTTTTGCTTGTGTTTTTATTTCCAGGAAAGTCACGATTTTCTGGGAAGCCGAGAGTGCGAAGAGAAGATCAACCTTGTCGGCGAATGAACAAGGAGAACTTAGTCCTAGGTGCAAGAGAAGAGCAAGAACAAGAAAAAGAAATGTTTCCACTGCGACCACGCATATAAGAAGAACACGACGAGTTGCCTAGTCGGTTACGTGCTGTTAGTTCCCAACCGTTTTGCGATTTCCAACGCCCCTCGATAGGGGTGGCAATCATTTATCTGGGCCTGTCGGCCCGATTTTGTTCGGCCTGGAATAAATCGGGTTTGGACAAAAATTTTAATGATACGAGCCGGGTCTGGACATAGTCTGATTGTCCGGATTTAAATCCGGGCCGGGTTTGGCCCAAGAAATTTGGACAACTAGTCCTTTATATGTTTAAATTTCTTATACATATAATGTTAAGCCCACTTGGCCAAGCCTATGTTTTTTTTTATTGCTAATTAAATATAGTTTAGTATTTAAAAGATTGCTCATGATTCAAAGCCCAAGCCCATATACAATTGTTTTTTTATTTCTCATATATATATTTGATTGTTCATGTTTTTTTTTTATACATTTCAAGCCCAAGCCCATATTTTTCTTATATATATTTTTAAATTTCTTATATATATATCTGAACAACTGGGTCTTTGTTCATGATTGTCATTGAAATGCATATTAAATGTCATGATTTAAATGTACACAGTTTAGTATTTAAATTAATTTTAAATGTATATTACAATATTCAAATAAAATTCGGACATTCGGATAACCCGGTTTTGAAAAAAAAGGGGTCTAGGCAAGTCACACTTGTCCGGATTTAAAACCGGGCCGAGTTCGGGCATTTAATTTAGTTATGATAGTAGTTGTCCGTACCCGATTTTGTCCGAACCTGGATTTTTGGCACCCCCTCTCGGGGGCATTTTAGGCATTTTCCCTCATGATTTTGAAACTTGCACAAGTGGCAAAATGGACATTTCCATGCCCTTTTAACAACCCATTGACGACCGTTTAAGGCATTACCTGTAAAAACAACCTATCTAAATTTTGATCTCAGAATTATGCTTTCAAATTCCAAATTAAATTGTTTGATTGGAGGGATTTGGAGTTATATTTTGTTTCTAATTCAAGTTCCTTCATGATGTTTTTATAATGTATTTCAAGTTTAAAACAATTTCAATTTAACTTTAATATTTAAGAAATTAGTTAAAAATTTTAATTCCAGCCAAACTCATGCCCTTTCAAGATATAATAGAATGTATATATAGTTCAATATAATTCATTGTAAATTGTAGAAATAGTTTGAATTTAAAAAAAAACTAATATTTAATACTTCATAAATTTTTTAAAACTACAAGTAAAAAGATTAAAAGAAAAACTCTAAAATGAGACAAGTAAAAAGACGAGAGAAGCTTGATTTAATAACATGTGTAGTTAAATAAACAATCTTTAATGTTTAGTATTGTAGTAAAAAGAATCAAAGAAAAACTCTAAAATTATAGAAGTACATTAAATATAAATAGTAAGATATGGAAAAACAATCTTTAATGTTACATAAATTTTCTAAATGGACATGTAAATAATAAAAAAAACTCTAAAATGGGATAAGTAAAAAAAATTGGAGGGAGCATTAACTTGTAAAAGATCTATTTTATAAAAATAATATTATTACCAACGACCTCTTGCCTTAAATACCGAGTCACTTACGTTCATTTCATAGAAGATTCAAGATCAACCCCTAAAACTCATACAAGGTAAGGGAATATATATATATATATATATATATTTGTTGAGTTTATGATTGCACTTCACCTCGCTTATGTTTCGAACTTCCCTCATTTTGGGGATTTCCCAAAATTAAATCACTGTAAAATATTTATATAAATATTGTAATTATTTATTATTTAAGGGTCATTATTTGTGGAAGATGTTGTAACTCTCTTCTCTATGATTACATGGTAGGGGATTTATTCATTTAGTTTAGTTCCTAAAAAATATTCTAGGCGCGCATATAATATGACTCTAATCATCACATGTGATGGGTGAGTTAATAAATCCTTATAGAGTCGATAAACCACCTAACTAGTGTACCACCATATTTATTTGTTGTTTGACAACCCTCTTGTGGGCGGCATTTGTCGTTTTGTCAAAAATAATTATTGCCAACGGACTCTTACCCTTGATATCAGGTCTCTTACATAAGATGTTCATTTTTAGAGAAAATCCGATATCAAACTCTAAAGCTTACGCAAGATAAAGTTATATATATTTGTTGAGTTTGTGATTCCTCTCCACTCTGCGCACGTTCTTAACTTCTCTTAAAAGAGGTGCTTATCGCTTATTTGCCAATATATAAAATTAATTAATCTTTAAAAAATAATATAAAATAACAAACATTTTTAATTAACTACACTAAAAATTAGACTTAAACGTCAAGAGTTTCCATTGTGAAATGGCACCTTGGCAAGAATTATCCTTTGCAAACCATTTAATAATGCAGTCACTATAAAAACAACAATGTGAGCATGGCAAACGTCTAAGCTCAATTCATGTAACAAACACTTCCATCACTTTTTTCCCGCACACTACGTTGAGTTTGTAAATGGGGTTGATTTTGAGGAGATAAGTTATAATTTTAGAATAATTCTAATTACAATTGGATCAAATCCTAATTTAACTTTGATTATTAATTTTTTTACAACTAAATATAAAATTATGTTAATATACTAATGTAGAATTTTATATAAGCACTGTAATTATTTATTATTACAATCCACTGTTGGTTGTTACATTCAATGGTGAGTGAACAAACCCAAAATTGAATCATTGTAGAATATTATATAAATACTATAATTATTTATTATTTGAGGGTCATTTGTGGAGGATGATTGGGGATTTATTCATTTGGTTTACTTATTGAAAAATATTATGGATGCGGGCATAATAAAACTCTAATAATCATATGTGATGGATAGGGCTATAAACGAGCCGAGCCGAGCCGAGTATCACCAAGCTCGAGCTCGGCTCGAATACATTATTCGAAGGCTCGAGCTCGGCTCGAGTTTGTTCGAGCCATTTTTTTGTACTCGAGCTCGGCTCGCTAAAAATCTCAAGTAGCTCGAGCTTGGCTCGTTTAAGCTCGAATTAGAATAATATATGTATAATATAAGCAATTTAATGTAGTTATATAATTATATATTTTTATAATTAATATATAAATAATTTAATATTATATATATAAGCTCGTTTAGGCTCGCGAGCCTCACGAGTTGAGTATGTTTGGGCTCGAGCTCGGCTCGATAACGTAAACGAGAAGCTCGAGCTCGGCTTGGCTCGTGAAAAATCGATTCGAATTCGAGCATTGACCAAGCCGATCTCGAGTACCTCACGAGTAGCTTGGCTCATTTACAACCCTAGTGACGGACGAGTTTAATAAATCCTTACAGGGTCAGTAAATCACCATAACTAGTGCACCACCATATTTATTTATTGTTTAGCAACTCTTTTGTGGGCTGTATTTTGTCACCTTTGTCAAAAATAATTATTACAAGTAAACTTTTGTCCTTGATATCGGGTATCTTACATAA
Organism: Dioscorea cayenensis subsp. rotundata; assembly: GCF_009730915.1. NCBI lineage: Eukaryota > Viridiplantae > Streptophyta > Magnoliopsida > Dioscoreales > Dioscoreaceae > Dioscorea > Dioscorea cayenensis. Next base: position 3,340,993 of record NC_052480.1, on the reverse strand, counting down.
TGTGTTTATTTTAAAGAATATATGAGATCAAATTCTAAAGTTTGCACAAAGTAATTAAAGATATAGATATTTATTGAGTTTGTAACCCCCACTCCACTTTTTTTACATTCTTAACTTCTCAAGTGTTATCGCTTATTTGTCAATATATAAAATTAATTGATTTTTAATAAATAATATAAATAAAAAATAATTTTGATTAACTACACCGGAAATTAGTCCTAAACATCAAGAGTTTCCATTGTGAAACGGCACCTTGGGCAAGAATCATCATTTTCAAACCATTTAATAATGCACTTGCTATAAAAACAACGATGTTGAGCATGGCAAACGTCTAAGCTCAATTCCTGCAATAAGCACTTCCATCACTTTTTTCTTGCATACTTCACTGAGTTGGTAAATGGGGTTGATTTTGAGGAGATAAGTTCTAATTTTAGGATAATTCTAATTACAATTGGATCAAATCCTAATTTAACTTTGATTCTTAATTTTTTTTACAACTAAATATAAAATTTGTTAATATACTCATGAAAAAACAATGCTTTTAATTTACCACACTGAATATTAATTTTCAAAATACAAAATTTATGTACAAATCATGAACATGAGATATCAAAAATTTAAGCAGTGAAACGGCACATTGGACAAGAATCATTCTTTTTAAGCCATTTACTAATGCACTCATTATGAAAACAACTATGCGAGCACGGCAAACGTCGAACCTTAGATCCTGGAACAAGCTCTTCCAAACAAATCACACAATATCCGGCCTCGCTCTTTTTCTTGCACTCTTCCATCACAGAAATTTCCAATAATAATGACTCTTTCCGATGCAAAATGTACTTCCTCAGTTCGATCTCGAACAAAAACTCAACTCTAGATACTCTAGAATTAATGTACAAAGGCGTCGAATAATAGATTTCGGTTGCGACTGCCTTATGAATATCAATAGGAAATACGAGATTTCGAAGGAAAGGTTTGATGGTCTTTCTAATGGACGTTAAGTTTTTGAAATGGCTCAATTGACTTGACAATTTTGCTCTGGTCGGAAAGTGTTCTTCACAGTCAAGTCTAACTTGGTTGAAAACTTGAAATCAAATCTTGTGCAGTAGCATGTTATGTTTGAAATATGGAAATTTATGATGATCCGGGGGTTTTTTTGATGTTGGCCCACCAATGATTTGGATTGGTCCTTCACTTAGTTCTACAGAGCACTTTGTGATCCCGTCCATGATTTGGGAGTGATGTGAATATATTGCTATGGTTCCAAAAGACTTGTAGTAAGTGCAGTGTTGTGTTTCTGCTTTTTCATTGGGTGAGATTAAATAGACTTGTTTTTGGATAAGATTAGTCCTAACTTTAGTGTCGGATCAAATCTTGATTTATTACTTTGATTTTAAAAGGTTGATAAATTGACTTAAATTTTAAAATAACAATAGGGAATCATCATTTTAAACATAAAATAACACATAAAAGCAGTTTAAAAGACAGAAGTTTATTTATTTTTTACTAATTTAAAATTTTCTGAACTGTCATGGGGCTGTTGTGGTAATCATTGAAAAAAATGAAGACTAATTTGAAAAACAAAACTCAAATAAAACTGTATATTTTATATTTTAAAAACTACTTTATGCTCAGTGAAATAGGAAAAATTTAATTTTCTTGAAGAATTTATAATTTTTTTGACAAATAAAACCATAAATAATTTCAGAAAGTTATAAATATGTACAAATCTGGAATAAATTTATAAGTATTTGTACCTTCACTTTACTTTGTGTGAGTTTTGAAATTTTATCTCAGTTTTATTTTTAAAAAAACACATTAAATAAAGCATTTGTGCCAATAGAACCAGAGATTGTTATTGAAAATGGATTTTTTTTTCAAAATATTTTTAAAAAATTTTGATAAATTTTCAAGATATTCAGGATAAAATCCCCAAAACATTCAAATAAAAAGTATGAATATAATTATGTGAGATTACAAGGGGCTTTTTTCTAAAATAAAAACCCTATGCTTTTCTCAATGCCTGTTTCGCTCTCTCTGTTCCTTTTGATTCTCTCGAACGAAAGAGATGGAGCACATAGCGGCGGCGCAGGATCGACTCGTGACGGAGAGAATCCGAAGGAAGCTCGAAGAAGTCAACTTCGAGGCTCAGAACCAGCTTGCACCCATCCAAGACCACGTCAATTTCAATCTCCAGGTGTTCCCTTTTCTCTACTTCCTAAGGTCATAGATTCATCTGATTTTTGCAAAGTTCTGAGTTTTTTCATGTATATAAGTATATTGAAGTGCTTTCGTTTCCATTTGTTAATGATTTTATTGTAAAAAGTTTCGGTTTTTGAATGAGAATTTGGTGGAACTATGGAAATCGTTGTTGCAGCAAGCTTACTTCAAATGCGCGTATGAGTGCTTTGATCGGAGGCGGCGGCAGGAGGAGATCAACAACTGCGTGGAGCACTGCAGCGTCCCTGCGCTTCAAGCTAACAATTTGGTAGAGACGGAAATGGCCATGTTCCAAGTATTTCCCTCCTTTCTTTGTTTGTTTCTTTATTTCTTTGGGTTTTGGTGCCTTACCTGCCTTAATTTCCTGAAGATTTGGTTTTCTTATGTTTTTTAATTTACATTTCAGTTGTAAAAAGAGAAAAAGTTGTGTTTTTGGACGGGCATAGATGAATTGTTGATTATCATGTAACAGATGAAGAATCTGGTTTCCTTTGCTTTCTTTAGTGGTTTGTATTCATTCTGATTTGTAGATGAAATTGTGGAGAGATGAAGAGGAGGTGGGTATGACATCTAGAGCAATGATGTTGTTATGCTCTTAGGCAAAAAGAGTTCAGCTATGTAGTGAATTCGGTTATTGTTGTCATCTATTTTGAATACGTTCTCCTAACATGTTTCCTCGCCCAATCACTATTGTAACAGATGAAATAATGATTCTGTGTTCCTCAAATCATTCTCAGAATTCATTCTCATGTCATTCAAATTCTTATGCTTGTTTGTTCCTTGAGCAGATTTCTTTCTTCATTTTTTTGTTGCATGGAAAATGTCTTTGTGATGTGTGAAACTGGGTATTTATTTACCTTGGCTACAAGGTTCCCCTTGTCCATTTTAATTCAAATGTAGTGGTATTATGAGCTAATGATAAAAGTGATCTCCATGTGGATGGCAATTAGTGTTTCTTGTCATAAAAATGATCCATATGTGGATTTTTCTGTCTAAGCTGAAAATTTGATAAAATTGTTCACTTGTAAGTTGATCAGAAGCTGCATCTGTCACAAGGTTTCCCTCATTTGTTTTAATTCTAAAGTACTGGTAGTAATTCAATTAGTGTTTTCTTATGAAAAATATGTGTCTTTTTTGTCAAAGATGAAACTTTGATGAATGTAAACTTGTGTGAGTTAATTTAGAAGCTGTATTTGTGTGTTTTACTTGTGAGTTGATTAGAAACTGCATTTGTGACAGTTCTTCTAACCACACCCCTTACTTCTTCAGGAGCGCATGAATCGGTCACTGATGGTGTGCCAAGACAAGTTCGAGGCTGCGAAAGCTCCAGCGGATCAAGACAGATGCCTTTGAATGACTTAGAATCCTGTGTAGACCAGGCCATTGAAGACAACAAACGAGTCCTCCCCCTCATCGCTAGTCGATTGAAGGCCTCCTTTGTCCATCAACTGATTCAGCATCACCTCACAAAAATTTAGCCAATTTCATTCCAGAGGAACCAGATTCTTTCAGCGGTTTAATTTTAATTTTACGTTACAAGTGTTACTGAATTCTTGCAATTCATTTATCTTATTTTACTGAAAGTATTAGTTATGTCACTACTATTCTGGCTTTTTAGAACACACCAAGAACACTTGGAATACATTGATAGAAGATCACAAAACACATATAAGAAACAAACAATGAAAGAATTCAAGCAAACAACACACCATAGCATAGTGACACTTGGTATAAGTTTTCAGACATAGTCTGACTTGATAGATAGTTCTAGACCTGGAAAGGCCATGGCCAGTTGCTGAGATCCTCTTCATGCTGCACCTTAGCACTCCTCCTCACCATAGCCAAACTACCATTGCTGTCCTCCACATAAGCATAGTACCTCAACACAAAGGCCAGTGCCAGAGCCATCCACTCCAAGCAGAACATAGCAATGCCGAGCCCGCCTGTCATCCGGAGAATAACAACTGCATCTTCCTCCCGAACATATGACTTCAATGCAGCGAGGAAGTCATCGGTCCTGGTGAAGACGAGCACTGCAACAGCGCCTTGGAAGATGGCAGCGAGCACAGTGGAGATCATGTGGAAGGCATACCAGCTACCGGAGGGGGAGGGGTGGGCGGCTATGGTGGCGCAGGCGTAGATAGCTCCGGCGATGGTGAGTGCATGGAGGAAGTCGAGGAGGAGACCAGACGGGGATGGGATGAGACGGAGAGACAGCGTGAGGAAGATGCAGCTGGAGGCGGCGCCAAGGAGGAGGTAGTTGGTCAAGAGGAAGGCTTTGTGGGTGTGGTAGTGTGACCTGGACATGGAGGATGATGGCTGAGGGCTGATGATGGTTAGGCCTCCCATTATTTTTCCTTGAGTTCTTCAGAGAAGAAGTTTCAGAGAGAGAGAGAGAGAGGGAGAGTTTAGATAGGAGTTGGAGAAGAAGATGGAGGAGTGTAATGAGGAAGGGGAGAAATGGGGGCTATTTGAAGGTGTTTCATATGACCGTTGTGAGGGGCAGGAGTGTAACGGCTAGTTTCTTTTCAATGCTTTGCTGGCTTTGTTTGGTGTCATGGTTTTCATGCACTTTTAGCATTGGATGCTTTGAGGAGTTTAGCATTTATTATTTAAATTAATTGAGGCTTCTTGATTTGGTTTTCTGATTTAATTTATTCATAAATAATAAATTGTAATTAATTTTTTAGATAATAATGCTAAAGAGCTGCTTTTTTTAAAGGATCTGAGAGAATAGGGAAATAGCAAAACTAATTCCAAATAAAGAAAATAGAAATTGTCCATGCAAAAGTATTTTCTTGCTTTCCAGTGGTATATTTTGCTGGTCTTAATTTATTTTTGCAACATCCACTGGAAATGCGTTTTTTTTAGTATTTTTTAAATATTTTCTAAACTATACTCAGGCGCCTATAAAAGTTTCAATATGTTATAAATTTTAAATTTAGATTTTAAATACCATTCTGTATCTTTTAATTTGGTATTAATCAAAAAGTTTAATATATAATACTTTTCCAAGAACAAATATGAAAATATACAATCCAGAGATGCAAAAATTTAAAAAAAATCATAAAAACTCTAAATTTATCAATAGTTATTTGACCTATTGGTATTGGGCATCTAAAATTCTTATTTCGAAGTAATTCGAGATCAAAATCTACAAGATAAGAGCAAGATGTTGTTAAGCTTATAAGTACGTTCCACATCTGTATATGTCATGATTTAAATTTTAAATTAACGGTGCTTGTTGCTTGGGTCAAAAACCTTCTATATCTCCATACATAAATTAAACATTACAGAAGGGGTAAGTTGCAAAAACACCAAGCAGAACGGGAACCGTCGATCTTGGAATATAATAATTCCACAGCCGTCGATCAACTTCTAGGGTTTTAGTGCAATCGAAACGAGTGCTCCCCCTCCATAAAACCCTCGACTTTGCCGCCGAAGCTCGTTGGCGAAGGGAGCGCCAGAGCTCGAAGATCAGTGAGCATAATGGTATGAATTCGTTCTCCTCCTCATTTTCTGGATTCCTTTCGTATTCAATCGTGCTTTGATCTGCATTTCTAGGGTTTCCAATGACATTTTAGATCTCTATCATATTGAACAAGAAGTTCTTATGAAGTTCATAACATTTGTTCCTTTCCATAATTTGTTTTTCGAGATTGATGGATTTTTAACTTGCCATACAGCGTAATGCTTTCAAATTAGACATTGCTTGAATTGTAGCCATATATCATTTCTCGTTGAAATTTTTAATGTTATATTCGGCAATACATCAAATTATCAATAGGATCAATCAGTCTCCTTTTTGTGGATTTCTGATTCTTTATTTTTGTGGCATTCATATTTTTCTGATTATTCCCTTTCTTGTTTGGATGAATTTCTTTTGTTGTTTTCTATGGATTTATTTTTAATGTTTGTTATGGTTTAATTGCTCACAAAATATTATAGAGAATATGCTTTTGTTCTTTGTATCTATGTTTTAAGTGTAAGGTTCAAACTAAACATATTATTTGGGCCTGAAAAGTTTAAGCTGACAGGATGACAAACCGAGCCTCAAATCTATATTTTTGAAATTTACTAACTTGGGACTATTAGATATTCTAACATAAATACTCATAGCAGGTGATCTTTCAGTTTTGTGCTACTCTTTGTTTCATTTTCATTCCTTCAATGCATTCAATTTGAAATTGATAGAGCAGTTTTATATAGCATTTGAATCTCTGTCTCAAATGTTGTTGATTGCAGCTCTATGCAGTGATGTTCATTTGGCATCTGTGTTTGTGTTGTACTCATGTAGTTTTAGATCTTATTGAGTGTTTTTTTTTTTTCTTTTTTTTTTCTTTTTTGCACTGCAGGTCTTTGTGAAAGCCCAAAAAACCAAAGCTTACTTCAAGCGGTTCCAAGTGAAATTTAAGAGAAGGCGACGTAATATTGGTTTCCATTTGAAAGTGCTTTTAAGCTTTGTAGTGTTATTTAATTTTTAATACTGAATTTTCTATCTTATCACCAGAGGGAAAGACAGACTACCGGGCAAGGATCCGGTTGATTAATCAGGACAAGAACAAATACAACACACCCAAGTACCGATTTGTTGTCCGCTTTGTATGTACTCTTTGGCAATCCATTTCTATTCTTTTTAAATTTTGCAACTATGCAACAATTGGTATAACTTTGTCATTTGTCATTCTAGACCAACAAGGATATTATTGCGCAAATAGTATCTGCAAGTATAGCAGGAGATATGATTTTAGCCTCTGCTTATGCCCATGAACTACCTCGTTACGGGCTTGAAGTGGGTCTCACTAATTATGCTGCAGGTAGTCATTTAATTTTTAATTTTGTGTATGATATATGTTTGCATTTCACCATTTCACATGCGAGTAACCTTGGGTTCTTTTGACACTAGCCTATTGCACCGGACTTCTGTTGGCTCGTCGTGTCTTGAAGATGCTTGAAATGGATGAGGAATATCAAGGAAATGTTGAAGTATGCTTATCAATATTAAATCAAAATAGCCAACTTATTTTTGTTCCTTTGGCTTTAGGTTTAAATATTGATTATATTTGGGCAGGCTACTGGAGAAGATTTCTCTATTGAACCAGCTGAGAGCAGGAGGCCTTTCCGTGCTCTCCTTGATGTGGGTCTTCTGAGGACTACAACTGGAAATCGTGTCTTTGGTGCTCTTAAGGTTTTTTCTCTTCCTATTTTCTTTCTTGTGCTTGTATTAATATATGGACGTGGCATGGAAGTTGATTTTAGTGTTTGCTATGTTGAGTGGAAGCCTTTTGAAATTTGATCCTTGTTGGATTAGTGCGCATGTTATATGATCTTCTCCAAGTAGCAATTGTCCTAACATGAACGTAGGGATTTTACATGCTTGTTTGTTAAAATAAACAAGAAACGAAGCCAATTGAACTGTCATGTAGGCATGTAATTGCGTCTTGTGCATTTTTCAATGGGTTTAGTTGCTATGTTCATGCTTATTTGCTCTAGATTTTATTCTTCATTTCCTTACCATCATCTTGCGTACTTCCTGTTATAGTTTTTTTTGTTGCCTTAAGACCTTAAGTTTCCATTATGTATTTATTTTTTATGTGTGTATTAAAAAACCTGTAGACCTGCAATTTCATCTTGTACATTTTTTTATGGGTTTAGTTGCTATTCGCATGCTTATTTTCTCTTAATTTTATCATCCATTTCTTTAGTTTCATCTTGTATGCTTCCTGTTAGAACTTCATTTGTTGTTTCTTGTTTGAAGTTCTCAACATTTCGGTATTATTTCTTATGTGCAAGTTCAAGTGCTAAAATCCTATGAATTGCAGGGTGCATTAGATGGTGGTCTTGATATTCCTCATAGTGATAAGAGGTTTGCTGGCTTTAAAAAGGATGCTAAGAAACTTGATGCAGACGCTCACCGGAATTACATCTTTGGTGGGCATGTTGTATCTTACATGAGGGTCAGACTCCATCCCCTTGTTATTGATATCATGTTTGATCCTAACTTGAGTGATTCCATTATTACCTTTATTATGACACCCCACTGAAAACTGATAATCTGTTTCAATTCGGTCTTCAAAGCTTGGGATAAATAATTATTTCACTGTTCTAATTTTACAGTCCCTATTGGATGATGAAACAGAGAAGTATCAGACACATTTCAGCAGATACATAAAGAAAGGTCTTGAGGTTGATGATATTGAAGAAATGTACAAGAAGGTACATGCTGCAATCCGTGCAGATCCAACAGCAGTAAAATCCACCAAAGAACCACCAAAGCAGCACAAGAGGTAAAAATTCTTTGCACTAAAATTCTTTCAAGGCCATTGTAGTTCATCTATCAATAAATAAATGCGGCATTTTCCATCAGGTATAACTTGAAGAAACTAACCTATGAGGAGAGGAAGGCTAAACTTGTTGAACGATTGAACGCACTCAATTCAACTGCTGATGATGATGAGGATGATGATGAGTAAAAACTGTAGTTTAATTAATTAGCTTGAACTCTTATATCGGCATTGTTGTTTTCTGGGTTTTTTACGATTCTATTTTACATGGAATTTAAGTTCACCAAAGTCTGGTGGTTTCATTCTAGATCAAGAAGACTATCAGATGTTTCTGTTTCTTGCAGTCAATTATTTTCCGAGTTTTGGCATAAAATTTTTTGGTTTAACATATTTTTTTGATGGTGCATTTATCTTTATTAGTCAACCTCTGGGAATCCATTGTTCTTGAAGATGGAATTGCTTGAGAATAACTCAATTTGAAATAAGCATTGATTTATTTTAATTTTGGAATTACCACTGTACAAAGATGGAATTATTTTGAGAGTTAATTCACCAACATCACTAATTTGAAAATGGTTTGCTAATATTTGTTGTAGTTTTTAACCTTTTCTCCAATCACTACAAGGCACTCCCATTTCACAAACCATTTTAAATTAAAAAAATCAAATAAAATAAATGATTTGGAATTATCTACGAAAATTCATAGAGGAGCAATAAATAATTACTATCCTCATATTTTATTTTATTTTTTTGAATGAATATTCAATTTCTTAATTTTGAAATATTACTCTAAAATTAAAAGAACCAGAAGAAGAAGCAAACTCCTAAAAATCACATGGATCCGACCAATAATAAGCCGCCACATCACAGATGGACTATTTTAAAAAAAAACCCGCAATAAATAGAGATTCATACACAAGTGCACCGCATCGGTGCACTCATCCGACGTGTCACTTTCGCTGGCGTTTTAATGCACTCTCGCGGACCCTAAAAACAGACCAACAAAACGACCCCGTTCTCCGTTGTCACCGCCCTTCTCCTTTTGGCCTCCGTCGCCGCCGCCGCCTCCGCCTCTGCCGTGCCGATCACCCCCTTCCCGGAGACCTGATCCACATACCCTAGATGGAGGAGAGCTCCCCCAAATCAAAGGACCCCAAGCGATCCCGCCGTCGCATCCTCAATTCAAAGGTGAGATCGCTCTTAAATTTCTAGGGTTTCTCTTGATTCCCCCTTTTCCGCTATTTCTTGTGTTTCTTGCTTGAAAAACCTAAAAGAGTGATTTTTTTTGGGGGATTCATCAATATCAGGAGATGGATGATGGTTGTAGTGGCGATGGTTTGGATGAGGATTTGATGGATGGGGAACAGGGCGCTAATGGAGGATACGATGGGGTTCCGGAAGTCGGGATGGTGTTTCAGAACCACCAAGAGGTGACAAGATTCTACAAGAGGTATGCTCGGCGTGTTGGATTTGGTGTCTCTGTGAGAAGGTCGTCTTTCACCAAAGAAGGGCAGTGTTTGTATCTTGAATTGATGTGCTGCAAAGGTGGGAGGAAAAGACCTGAACCGAAGTTTAGGAAAAGGACCACTTCTACTACTAATTGTCAAGCTAGGATCAGAGTGAAGCTCTGGGGTGATGGAATGCTTCATTTGGAGTTAGCTAATCTTGATCATAATCACCCGGTGAGCCCTTCGATGGCTCGGTTCTTGAATTGTTATAAGCAGTTGTCAGGCAATGGCAAGAAGCGCGGCAATGGTGATGGCAGTGAGAATGCTATGGTTCAGGTGATTGAGACCTAGCCAAATGCCTTTTGATCGGTTTGGTGGACTAGAGGAATTGCTGTTTGGGGAGAGTGGGTTTAAAAGCTTTGTGGAAAGAGGAAGGTTGAAGCTTGCGGAAGGCGATGCGGAGGCTCTTCGATTGTTTTTCACTAGAATGCAGGCTAAGAATTCGAATTTCTACAATGTCATGGATTTGGATGAGGATGGCTGTCTTAGGAATGTTTTTTGGGCTGATGCGAGGTCAAGGGCTGCGTATCAGTATTATAGTGATGTTGTCACTCTTGATACAACCTATATCATTAATAAGTATGATATGCCTTTGGCCACTTTTGTTGGAGTAAACCACCATGGTCAGTCGGTGTTGTTGGGTTGTGCTTTGCTTTCAGATGAGACTGTAGAGACTTATATTTGGCTGCTCAAGGCATGGTTGGCTTGTATGTCAGGGCAACTTCCAAAAGCTATAATCACGGATCATTGTAGGAGCATTCAGTGTGCAGTTGCAGAGGTATTTTCTGGGGTCCGTCATCGTTTTTGCTTATGGAAAATAATGAAAAAGGTTCCTGAGAAACTAGGAAGCTTGCCAGAGTACAGGGCAATAAGCAAAGTGTTCCAAAAGGCTGTGTTTGACTCTTTGAGGGTTGATGAGTTTGAAGATGATTGGATGAGAATGATTGAGGTATACGGGCTGCAAGGTAATGAGTGGCTAACCTTGCTGTATGATTGTAGGCATTCTTGGGTCCCTGTTTACCTGAAAGATACATTTTGGGCGGGTATGTCAATCACTCAGCGGTCTGATACACTGACTACCTTCTTTGATGGGTATGTTGACACAAAAATGGCTATTAAACAATTTGTTGGTAAATATGAGATGGCATTGCAAAGTAAATATGAGAAGGAGGCCCAAGCAGATTTTGAGACCTTCCACAAGAGAAGGCCTGCAGTATCAAAATTTTATATGGAGGAGCAGTTGTCCAAAGTTTACACTCTTAATATGTTCAAAAAGTTCCAAGATGAGATTGAAGCAATAATGTATTGTCATGCTTCACTCCTTAATGTAGATGCCTCGGTTTCTACATTTGATGTCAAAGAGTGTATTTTTCTTGAAGATGGAAAGAAAACAATGAACAAGAACCACACTGTGCTTTATAACTCTGTAGAAAAGGATGTTACATGCATTTGTGGGTCTTTCCAGTTTAGAGGAATTTTATGTAGGCATGCTCTATCTGTGTTCAAATCGCAGCAAGTGCATGAAATTCCATCACAGTATATTCTTGATCGGTGGAAAAAGGACTTCAAGCGGTTGCATGTGGCAGCCTGTTCTTCAGATGATGTGGTAGCTAATAACCGGGTTGATCGCTATGATTATTTGTCAATGCGATGCCTTCAACTTGTTGAAGTGGGAGTAATCTCAGATAAGTATCAACTTGCCTTGAAGTTAATAAAAGAGGTGGAGAAGTTTTTATTAAGTGATAAAACATATGAAGATACACAACCCAAGATTGTATCTCGTGTACCCAAAGCACAGAAGGTGGACCGGAATAAGAAGAGTGTATCTGCAGAACAGAATTCAAATGAGAATGTTGGGCCACACGGTGCTTTGCCTCTGCAAGTGGAATATCAAGTATAAGCATAATTTATTATTATTATTATTATTATTAGATTTGCACTATGGGATGTGTCATATGTGTTAGGGCAAGTTCTAAAAGACTTGTACCATGTAATTAACAATTTCCGACTTCTTGTCAACAGATTCCTCCAGGAATGGCAAATGGTGCTAATGAGGGCTACATGTTTCAAGTTGTTCCAACTGTGCCTCATCTTCGACCCCCTGTGAGGACAAAATCTAGCAAAATTAACTGGCTCTTGCATATATTTAATATGACATCTTGTGCTCTAGTTAGCCTCTTCTGTTTGATGTGCTAATTTTGTGGAATTACATTTTGTTGCAGGAAGGAGTGAAACCGGGTGCTTTCCCCTATGGTAACCATTTTGGTATGCCTATGAACCACCAACCTTATGTGGCTAATCAACCTGCAGCTCGGCCAGGCCTTGTTTACATGTTCCCGGTATGTAATTTGTTTAAGAAAAATGAACTGTTCTATCTGCAACTTGAATGTGCCTTGGATTTGTTTGTTCATGAAGTAGACTTGCCACCATTCCCTTTAACAAATATCATTTTCTTGTCACCTTCCATTACCCCTCAGTTCAACAAGGGTCAAGTGGTCAACTATCATAAGGCATGACCAGGATAATTGCAATTTTGTGTCTCTACCATGAAATGGACTCTTCTCTTTCATTATGTCCTATTTTCCCTCATTATGTTTTTCTTCTCAAATATCTCTTATTTAGTAGTGGATCTGTATGTGCAGGGTGGTGTGGACCCAAAAGCATTTGGTAATGGACCAATGATGCCTTGGATCTATCCGCCACATATGTACCAGGTTTGTGTTTTAGACTTTTAGTTGTATGTCTATCAGTTGTTCGTATTAGATTTAGATCTCCAACTGCTGTGATGATATTCACAGTGAAATGGCTAAATTTTTTTTGAGCATCCATTGGTTAATAATTTGGTCCGTACAAATGATACGCAGGCAGCACAGCGACCAGTGGCACCTACTGGCTCACGGACTGGTCTGAAAGCCAAAAGAAGAAGGGTTCATGGCTCAAAATTGCGGCAGGCATCTGAAAAGCCAAATGAGCCATCCCGAACAGGGCAGTCTATCGAAAAGCCAACTGAACTATCTGCAACTGCCCAGCTGGCTCAATGCCCAACTGAACCACCTGTTGTTGAGCGGGAAGCTGAAAAAAATGAACCTCTTGGTGACGGACATGGAATATCAGGTACACTTGCAAGTTAGTGTTATTCTTGTTAGATGTATTAATAAGGATACAGTGCTCTTGGTTCTTATTTGAGAGCCCAACATCCTCAATCATGTGGTGCTTGCCTCAACAAATGTTATTATTGATAATCACTATAAGCCTGCCTTTGCTCAATAATGATCATCAGAACCACCAGCATAATCATGCAGTGCAAGCAACACAAACTGAACCCTAAAGTTTTGGTTGCATAATTTCTAGATGTGGCTTATTATTGTCTATGAAAATACATATAATCATTTGATAGCCACTAATGTTGGGCTGTCTTCTTTATTGCTCATGGTCAGCAGGTATAGGAGCAGTAACTTCCTAGATGTAGATCAAACTTGGCTTGCAAGAATCAGGAAGAGGTTTTTGGAGTTCACACTTCCCAGTGACAAGTTAATGAGCATGGTATCTGAAGAAAGAATGTGTGATGTACAATACAGGTGATTCGATGGTAACCATCGAGTCTTTCGGGTATGATGACAGGTTTGTGTGTAGACGACTGACTGGCTTAGTATCTGAGCACAACGGACGGGACAGGAGATTTTGTGGATGGGTCCATAGAACCATTTGGAACCATTTGTCTATGGAGTAGTACGACTGTGTATTCTCCTATGTGAATGTCTGCTTTTACTGTAGGGAGATTTACACTGGCAATCTTATCACCGCAGTAGATAATATCTTTCTCTGCTTATCAGAAATTCAATTTTCTTGTAAAATTTTTCCTTTAAGGGAAATGTAATATATTGTCTTGCAGTGAATTCCAGTTGAACTCATGAGCTTGTTGCAGCTTTTGCTTCTCTTCATGTGTAAAAGGGTGGAAGGGGAATTCCACATGTTAGAATGAATAAATTTTATGTAAAGACCCGGCAATGAATTGTTTTGAAATCTTAGCAGATAGAATAATTTTGTATAGCAATTTCATATATTGAAAAATCAGATATTTTGTTCCAATATATTTGGAATATTTTCACTCTGATATGCCATCCATCATATTGTAAAATTTACCAACGGTGTTATGTAAACTGCTTGATTGCATGCTTCTTTCTGAAAATTATGTTGAATGACGGTGTAATGTTTCTTTCTGAAAATTATGTTGAATGATGGTGCATGTTTATGCTTGTAAAATAACCGCAGGAGTTTAAATAAAAAAGGGGAAAATTTTCGCAGCAAAATGCATTCATCAAGAGTTGAAATAAGCAACAATAATAATTGAATCATATCAGCTTATTTCAGTGCGAAAGAAAGCATACTCTTATTCTGCACATATATAAATAGCTCAGATGGAAATAAAACTCTGATATTTTTGTTGTTTGGAGAATTACTCGCAAATAATGACACAACAGACAGCTTCAAGACTTTCAGACTACAATGTCTGAAACCACAACGGCAAAATGTTTGTGTATGGGCGGTGGCCGGCGAGCATTAAGTCTGAAGAAAGCTAGCATACTTGGTGCCGAGGAAAAGCCTCTGAACACAAAGAAGGGCATTCTTGGTCACCTCGGCATTCTCATGATTCATTAGTTTCATCACCCGTTCCTTTGTCTTCAGGTCAGATAGAATGATCCTCCCAGATGGGTGGTACTGAATGAACTGAGAAATATCATGACAAGCAACAGCAAGTGCGGTTGGATCATTTGATGTATCTAGGATTGTGATGAGCACACGCAGGATCTGTGAAACAAATGAAAAAAAAAATTCTGTGTTACACAATTTGCTTCTTTTGCTATTTCCCAAATGGATCAATGGGACACTCAGAATGAAATGAAGAGGATAGCAAAACAAACCTAAAATCAAATTTCAGCTTACAGTTCAACCACAATTGATACTCGCATGAAATCAAGAGAACAAATATCAGCTAAGTTGGTCAGCCCAAGCGTTTGAGTTTCTTTTGGTAAGGTCAGTTGGCCTAAAGACTTAGGCAGAGAACCTAAAGCTAAGCATTGTATTAGAGATGTTCTCGGCTAATAACATTGGTCACATGAGGATAGATGGTCCATAAATGTCAACCTAGTGAAAACCTAATATTCTCCTTCAATGCAGTCAGGTATGTCACACAGGCTTGGGTTTGGAAACTAATCATGATAGTCCCACAGCAATATACTACATCAGAAACTGAGTGGTTTGATTGAAGTTGACTTCCCTAAAACCCCAAAGTAACCCATCACAGGGATCATTATTCATGCTCATGTGGTGCATGGGTGCAGGTGTTTGTGTGGACATATTTACAAATTCTCTGGGAATATAACAGCTATCAGACTATTTATAAAGCAATATCCAAGCAAATTCTTATTTCAATTTTTCTAAACACATATAGGAGAGTGATTTGAATTAAGCATACTTATAATCTGACACATTTGACATGACTATAAATAAATGAAAATTGCCAAATTGTACCTGGAAATCATTTTCTTCAAAATGTGTGATGTTTTCACGCCAGAAATTTGGATCCTTGTGCATGGGGGACCAATCAAGATGGCCTAGAAGAACTTCCTGCTTATATTTATCAAATGAACTCAACCTTTTGATATTATCTTTAAGCCCTTCCTCTAGCTGATTCAGTGCATCCAACAAATCCTATAGACCATTCAAAGCCAATTAAGGATACTTTTGGACAAGTTTGCATGGCGCAGAATAGCATATATAAATATATGCATGACTTTCAATCTTCTAACCAAAAAAATAGCTCAACTTCTAAAGATGTCCATAAGGTTAACTTCATAAATGTTTGCTATGGTTTCCATTAGACATAAAACGGAAGAACATCAGAACCCACCTCATCACTCCAGGTCTGTGCCTTTAAACTCTGTACTAATTGGGGCAATCCAAGATCAACCATCTGAGCTCCGAAGGCCCCCTTTGAGAGCAAATTCCGAAAGGTCAATATGACAACTCTCACAACCTGCGATAATAAAACACATTCAGAATCTTCATATGGAGCAGTAAAGATTAAGTAGATGTGATGGATTAAATAATAAACAGTTCCCACCTTCTCTTTGGAAGATCCCTTTATAACATCCACAAGTCTTGGCAGGACCCTAGTAGTGGACAGGTAGTCCACTGCAGCATCATAATAGGACAGAAGCCAAACACAGAGGCATGTCTCATAAAGAAGCTGCATAGACATTGTCAATATTGGTCTCAAAAACTATCGTACAGGAACGATTAGTTTGGACACTATTGGAGCATACATAATCATGAAATATTTTTATTTAGTTGGACGTAACCAACAAAACATAAGAGGAATTTGAGCAAATTAGGTTTTAGGGCAGTATAATGTATACACAGATGCTGAGGCATGCTAACTTGATATTATCCTCCATTTATCAAAACCAGAAAGAAGGATATGTATCATGAGAATAAATTGATTGGCAACCATAAAGATAACAAAATTGCATTACCTGGATAGATTGCTGAGTGGATGCTGGAGAAATCAAAGGAATTAGTAATTTTACTCCATCTGCCTGCACAAATGAAGCTCTAACAGACGTTTCCCTCAACAAAGTGGCAAGGCAATTGATAGCAGTTGGGACAGCACAACTGGGATGAGACGGACTTTTAAGCTGCAAAACAACATATTTTCGTGATGTCTAAAATGGAAGCAAGAAGAAAAATATATTCTTAAATCAGTTGAGAATTAATAAAAATATAGCCTAGACATGATCTTCATTTAAACACAACTGTTACAAATAACAATTTCTACAATCAGTTTACACATAATGAAGAAACAAGAAACAGCTCATCTATATCGGTGAATATAACCAAATTGACATTTAATATGAAGTAAATATTCTAACCTGAGAACACAACCACTCGACTAAACCCTTTAGCACATCATCAATAGTTGTAAATGTGGACTTTGAGTGTGAGGTCTCTCCATTTGAAACTAAACCATTCTGAGATGTAGGGCGCACACTTTAAGAGAAATAATAGCATTTAGTCAATCAAGGGGCTCTTGGATATCTGCATCTATTTGACAAAAAAATTTCTTAGTACCTAACAATCAGTGACAATATTTTGCAGCTCTTTTCTTGTATGAACCAATTACTTTTCCAAAGCAACCTGAAAATAGATAAAAATGTGAACTGCTGTATATAAAAATCGCTTTCTAATTAGAGCATCTATAACCAAATGATATGATACACAGTATAATGTGAAAACTGTGTAATTTTTGGGCATCAGCATGAGTTTATATAAGGATCCTACCAACATTACATTTTCAACACAGAAATTTTGCGGGTAATACAACAGAAAAACTCTACTTGTATATATTCAAATTTAAATGTGTAAAAATATAGTGAAATAGATATTGCAGCCTAGTTAATAAGAAAATTAGATGGAAAATAACCTAATACGTATGCTGACAGTACTATTGAATCTGGTATGGTAATAGATAAGTGCTATAGCCTATGAATAATTAATAATAATTCCAGTAATAGACAAGTGCAGTTCCACAACCTCATCATTGTAAATGTCCATGTTCACCAGAGACAAAAGAAGTCCCAAATCTGAATATCAAGAAAAATAAATGACAACATACAATGATGAACTGTTCCAATGTAAAACTTAACTTAAGAAAGGTTCATAGTTATCTTCATTTGAAAGTGATTTGTCGTGAAATAGTCTAGCCCGCTTTGGATTTGCTGCCAAAACCAAGGTAATGTGTCAAAAGTTAGCTTAAGTCTAATCTGATTGCCAAAAGCTTTCCTACCAGTAAGCATCTCGTCAATAAGGCCAAGCACATATTCAATCGTCTCTTCCTTAGAAATATTACGTAATATGCTCACAAAAACACGAACATAAGCAGGTCCATCCTGCACAAATCATTAAAATGATGATCAATACACAAATAATATACTTGAGATAGATCTTCATATCCACTTAGAATTGGTAAAGTTTTGCGTTAGATCAGTGTAGTAATTGCAAAAACTGGACATAATATTAGCAAAAAGAACACATGAAGATTAAATTTAAACAATTCTTAGAAATGGCTAGTTATATGCATGTAAATAAGGAAGAAAGATGTGCATTGATAAATAGAGAGAGGCACCTCATCAAGCAAAGCAGCCCGTTGGCTTTCAGGTCTTTTGTCATAGCGTCTTAACAATTGCAGGCCTGTTCCTGTAATTAGCTTGGTTGACATGTAAGTCTCCCATGGTATGTCCCTCTTGAGAACCTATGTTAGAGAGGAAGAATTAGAAAAAGGGGGAAAAAATTCAAAGTTATAAAGTTTCCAGCTTATCTTTCAATGTTCTGAATTTCTAGATGTAGCTATAAATGCATAAGTTTGAGAGCTACAAAATATCAAATTCGTCTTCAATAAACAACAAACTCAACATAGATCTCATAATAAAAAATAATAAATCATGAACAAAAACATCAACATCAGCCAACTCTTTTGTTTGCTATCAATCGTGAACATTTATAAGGGGTTAGCCAAAAATAACTTCACCAAAAACTCTTAGCAACCAATTTGGATAAGAAATATGTCTGACAGAAACATTAAACTACGAGACAAAAGAAAAGATCAAACCACTCCAAGAATTAAAACTTCATGATAAAGTAAACAAGAACAGTAATAGCATCAAGTAGATAATCGAAATGACACAACAACAACATAGAGTCATAAACAAAGGATCAATCTTGCAAACAATCCATTATACACCAAACACTAAATTTTCATCCATAATAAAATTCCAAAAAAATTAAGAAAAGAATCATGCACAAACATCAAAACCTCAATCTCCAAACAACAAAAAAAAAATCCCAAATGAAAGATAAAACCCTAGTTCACAAAACCAAAACAAAAACACAAAGAATGAGGTGACGAACAGAGGATCGATCGCGCACCTGTTCAGTAGTAAGCTCAGCACGATCCATGGAGATCAGATTCTTCTACAAACCCACCAAAACCTAGTTAATTCCAGATTGAAAAAAACCGAGAAATCAGAGAATTCAATGTTGGTAAATGGAATTAAGGAGGCAAAAACCTCTAAATTCAAGAAAAATTCATGGAAAAACTATGGATTAACAAAAGTTCACAGATCTTTGAGGTAAATCATAGGTTGATTTGGATCTCTGCTTACCAGATAGAGAGTTTTTCCCCACTCGCTCTCGAATGCTGGAACTCGTGCGAGAGAGAGGAGATGATATTCAATGGCGTGGGGAAATCGGGTCGGGCCTCGTTGGATCCGGATCCGGATCCGGATCCGATAACTCTCTTACCCGGTAACCGTGATAGTAATTTCTGTTTTTCCGAAAAATGATTTTTACCATTACAGATTAAGGTGAATATATTTTTATGAAAAATATAAATTAAAAGTGGATGTTTGAATGTAGGAAAATAATTTGAATATAGGTTTTATTTGCCTACGTATCTTTATTTATTTGAATATAGATTTTATTTACATACGACCTCTTAGTCTATTGGCACTGATCCCTTTACGTATGAGTGAGATTATAAATTTATCTCCTTACTGTAGTAAGATGAGTGTTTTTGTAGTAATTAAAAAAAACTCACTCACCCATTTATTTTTAATTTTTTTTAAATAATCAGAACTTCATCTTTTACTGGAAAATATGAAAACTAATAGTGAAATTCACTTTTAATAAAAGTTTATGATAATTTTAAAAATATAATAAAGTTTAGGGGATGAAATTTTGAGAATAGAAATTAGAGATTTTATTTTAATTTAAGCCCATGAATAACTGAACGGGTATTTTGAAAAGCAAAAATCAATTCTTTCATTTTGTGTATATTTATATATTTTAGAGGGGTTAAAATTAAAAAAAAATTCTGTTTATAAGGGATGAAATGAATATATAATTGAAAATTTTAATAAATAAGATAAAAAAGTAAAATGAAAAAAAAAGTGTTACCAATAACCTCTTGGTTTATTAATATTATGCCTCCAACATAGGGCAAATTCAAAAAAGATGAGAGCATATATGTTAAAATATTAATTCTACATCTGTGCGCACGTTTTCGACATGTGATTTGCCCATATTATATTATATTATATTATATATATATATATATAGATGTCAACAAAGAAAATGACACATAAGCAAAAAAATTAATACAAATAATTATAAAAATATTAAAAAATATATTTACTTTTTTTTGCTTTTAATTGACGGCATATTATTTGCATGACACCATACAGTTGCAGTAATTTGATTGAGTCACATGGCTAGCTATTCATTCACCAAGTGCGCATTATTTGTTATCTTTATAGAAAGCTGTACATTAAAAAGGCAAATCTTCAAAGATGGGTGAAAAATGAAAATCAAGTAAGATTATTACTAAACAATACAAACCAATACAGGTTTTTCATCATAAAATTGTGCTCATTCAGTATTTTGTTGATGCCATTAACTGCACATAAACAAAGCTGCATTGGATCCTACCCATTAGGACATCAACTCCAGCATCACAATTCATATTAAAAGTTCCAAAATAACAGGACAAGTAAATTTCTTTTATTTTGAAAAGGCACTAGTAACAAAACACAGTCATAGGAACCATTGTGAGGAGCAGACTAACAAGAAGCACCAGTGAGTTTATAACATTCAGCAGCTGTACTGAATTTATACATGTATGAATTATCCTCAGAAAGTTGAAGGCAGGTACATGTGGCATTGTAACATTGCAAAAATGAAGAAAATATAAGCCTATAAAGTCACTGAAGCAAGGAGAAATGCATGTAAATTTAGTACGAAGTATCCTCGTAAAATAATGGGATAACTTCACTAAGAATGGAGAGACTTATATTTATCAATCATGTGCGCCCAGCTTCGGCGGTGTTGTTTTCTTCTGTTTCAGTTCCCAACTTGACGATGTCCTCGACAAGAATCTTCCCTTCTGCAGTACGACGGTCACCAAAAAATGCAAACAGTAAGCATGATGGGGCCATTTATAATTTCAGTGAAAGCAGCTTTGTTTTGTAACACAATCTTGATACTAACCTCGGTCCCTGGAGAGCTTGCTGATAAGTTCTTGGATCCCCTCTTTGCCGATGGTGTCTTTTAAATAATTGGCCGCTGCAGCTACCTCTTCAGGCGTCACTTTGCCGTCGTGATCCCTGTGACAGAACAGTGATGATGTCTGGGATAAGTCACTAGCAGACTTTGCTATTTAGTGAAGAACAGGAATTAAGAAAAGAAAGACCTGTCAAGTAGTTGCCAGCGATCCCCGATCTTGGCATCCACATCATCAATTTCTTTCTCAAGCTCTTGGAGCATAGCATCCACCTGAAATGCAGCAGCCAAAAAAATTGTTCTTCACTTAATTGAGTATGCAGGAGAAAATACTACAAATTCAGCAAAAAATTACAACTGCATATTTTCAACATAGTGATATTTAATTGAATTATGAAAATAAAAAAGGGCAATTTGATCCATCTATGAATCCAAATTTTAAGTTTTTCAACAATCCGAATTGAACAAAGAAAATAATGGTTCTCACCCGATCTACGAGAGCTGAAGAAACCTTGTCTCCTGCTGCCACCTCAGCAGCATGGTCACTCTCCTCCCTAGCTGCTCTATATGCCTTCTTAGCCTCTTCTTCACCATCAGTGCCTTCTTTCTCAAGCATGGTATTATAAAGTTCAATCTGTGGTCAACAACAATAGATACAAAATCAGTGTTTTTGCAAATGCTAAATTCAAAGCAACAATAAGTTCAAAATAGAATAGCCATTTAACTAAATGTATATATGAGTTTAAGAGCCAAATTTGGTAGTCAATTATATAGTTAATCAACAGGAAGAGAGTATACCTCTTTATTGACTAGTCTCAAGAATTCTTGGCGCTCACTGCTGACAGACTGTAGAAATTGAACAGCAAAAAATGAGTAACGGGAGGATGCAGGGAACATACTAAAGATATTGAAGATACAAAAATAAGTTCTCATGAGTGAATGAAGTCCATACTGAAGCTGAAGCCAGAACAGCCAGAGCGCGACTTAGTTTGCAGAGCTCTTCTTGTTTATCTAATGCCTTTGATTTTGAAAGTTCAGCAGCTTCCTTAGAGGTAGCCTCGGTCATCTCCTTTAGAGCCAGGTCTTCTTGACTGATCCCAGATTCTTTTGCCTTAGCTTTATCCTCTTTCTTCTGCTCTTTCTCTTCCTCCTACAAAATTTGATTCAGGTAAACACCAAATCATCAAGCTTTATGAGCATAAACAATTAGCAAAAAGTTGAGATGGTAGAAATCATTTAAAAATTAGCAAACTTCACTGTTTTTCTTTCACTATCATCTCAAGCTGGACCAAAATTAAGCTAAATAGTATCTAATCAAATACCAAATGAAAAACAAATAGTTATGTCATGACCACAAAGGATGTGACACATCTCTAAAATCACTAACTTCAACACAATTCTGCCACCAACAAAAAAAAATAAAAAAGGTTTAAAACATATTATATGTCATATATGCCATTATTGCAGTCTGCAAAGCACAGAGAAAATTATTTAGATAAATTACCTTTGACCTCCCTAAATCATGGTAAAGAATAAGTTACAGATATAGGACATATGTAAAAGAAAATAAAACTTGAAACAACAGTTGTGCAGACCTTGATAAGTTCTTCTTGCATCTCAAGGAATTCTAGTTTCCTCTTCCTTTCAGACACTGAATCTTCTGATGGCAAACCAGTACCAACAGTATCCACAACCTCATCTGGCAGTGATGATAAAGTAGCTACAACAACCTCTTCAGGCTTCAACTTTCCAGATACAGTGAAGGCTCTGAAAAAGGTATTGACATTAAGGAAGAAGAAACAGAAGAAATGAAGGTCATGTGAAGAAAATTCAATTACCTTGAGAGTATAAGAAGAGAAGATGGCACAGAATGGTTAAGTGACAAATCCAACCAATCTCGAAGCTGCAAGAACAGGAAAATGTCCCAGTTGATAATTTTCATCATTATTAACTCTAATACGGTTCAAAATACAGGAAAGGTTAGAAAGGCTACAAAAGATTAAATAGAGGGGAGAACTGGCTCAAATCTCTATGTAAGAAGAACTACTACTTGGGATTATTGTGCAGTTGAACCAATTAGTATTGTGAGCACCATCAAGGAATTGGAATAAATAACCAACAGTAACAGAATAATTATAGCGGTTGTCTAATTGCAGGTTTTAACATTTATACTTCTTTACAGTACCAAACCTTTTCCAGGCAAAGCATATTTCATAAAGATCTATTGCAACTGAGGTTCTTGACAGATGCTAAAAGCTACATGAAAGCCTCTTGTGGTCAAAGACAAAAATGTAAACAAGACCTGCTGGCGCATCTCTTCTGTTGAGAGCAACCCCAGGTGGCCTCGATCTCGACAAGCTTGGCGAAGCTCTTGTTCTGAAAGTGATTCTACACCCTCCACTCGGATCAATTTATCATCATTTTTAATCCTGGAAAGAAGTTAAGGTGAATTAAGTGAAATTCATAACTTCATCAACAACAGGTCCTCCAACGTAATTACCCACATCTACAACCAAAGTCAAACAAATATTTCTCTGTGTATATTCATTTCATATAAAGGGAAAACATAGAGGATAAACATGCTCCCCATATATATATTACCCTGCAAGATGAAAATCATGTATATCCTTTTTCTCTAAAAGCATGAGCAAAACCCGAATAAAATTATTTGTATTTCTCTTGTGCTGCCAAATGAGGTCTGGTATGTTGAATATTAACACCACATTACCATTCAAACCTATGAATCTAAAATGGAAAAGCAGATGATTGATAAAAAAACAATTTATGGAGAAGCTATGTATGACACAGGTAAAAAAGGATGCACAACCAATTAATATCATGCACAGAAGCACATTGGTAAAAATTATAAAGCCCTCTAGACCATATGAACATAGATTAAAATAGAAAATCACACTCCTAAAATATTCTAAAAGCTTACTGTTGGAGTTTTCTCCGAAGTAAATATCGCAAATAATTATCTGTTCCATATGGTGAAATTCCCATGTACTTGCACATGCTGATTAACCTTGGCCTGCAACACATTTATAAACACTCATTGAAATGATGCAATATAGGAAACATATAAAAAATAGAGACAGAAAACACACCAACTAGTATTTGGCTGACCTGCTCATGCTATCCAGAGTAAGCTCATCATTAAACAATTTTGCAAAGTTCAGAATTTCATCATTAGAAACACTAGCACCAGTTCTGACCTACTCACAAACCAATATATGTTATCAACTACCCAAAAAAAAGGTAAACATAAGCAACAAATATGTGTTTATTGATATTGATCAAATGGCAAATCCAAATACAATACCTTGTTAAGAAATTCATCTAGATCTTCTGCAGTCTGTTTATTCTCTCCATTATGTGAATTTTGAACTTCCTTAGCCATTTCTCTCGCAGTGTCCTGCAAGAACTTTGCATATTCTATTCTCGCATTGAGTTTCCGTTTAAGTGCTTCCTACAGGTTGAGTGTCAAAGGACAACGGAATGAAATAACCCATGAGATGAGGGAGCCACAACATTGTACAATAGTTACAACCATAAAAAATCATATACAAATGTAACAGAATATTGAGGAAAAAGTGTGAAGGACAACTGCTGGAAAAAAATTTAAAGAATAGAAGTTCACATTATTCTGATAAAAGTGCAGCTAATTCATAAACAACTTCCTGATTGTATTTAATGTCAGTATCCAGAAATGTCAAGATTATCCAAAAGCTATAGAATGTATATGAGCACCTGTTCTTTCATTTTGTCCTGAAAAGTGGATGGCAACATGTTTGGGAATAGCTTCAGGAACACTGGAAGTAAGAATTCCATGAATGGAACTATGATAAAAACTGCAAAAGGGACAAGCCTGAATATATCAGCTGTTGTGCGTGTCAACTGTTGTCGCTCTCTCCTTGAAAGTGTCTTTCCACCAGCTAGTTTCAACAACAATCTCGCAGAGATTCTCACATCCGCCCAAAGTAGTTTTGAACCCAGCCAATAATGCTGCAACGCTGATACGAACGTATCCTTCCAATGCCGAAGCTTTATAGCCCAATCAGCTCTTAAGATAAAAGCAAACAATAGCATATCAACATAAAACAAAATAGCCTGCTAATATATACTATGAAAACATCAATGAAAAGTACCTGCTCATGGATGCAACAGCCCTCAAAGCAGGGCCAATACCCAGAAGTTTAGCCCAAAACTTTTGCATGATTGACTTTGTATCCTTCTGACTTTCCAACGACAGTTTGGCTTTGGCTTTAGCCTTTGCTGTGCTCAGGCCTTCCACTGCCTGATCACACTCCTCAGGAGATGCCTCTTTCTTTACTTTCTGATCCTGATCTTCACTCTGGTCATCTTTTCCCAGATCACGCTGACCGGCTGTTGCAGTTGACACCATACGAATGGACTGTGGCAAGAATCTGACGCCCAGAGGAAGTAGAAGTTCCCTTCTCCCATACTCAAGACCAGAAATGGAGATTCCACAATGGGCATGATTAGAAAACTTTGTCGGCAAGTACCCCAAGTCCCTTTTAGTTATCAAAATTGCCTGTGACCCACTATCCTGATTAGCATGTAAGGATCTTGGTTTAGAAAGCTGGTAGACTCGTGGGTCCTCACTTTGACCCAACCTCCCATGCCAAAAGTTTGAAAAACTAGAGCAACAGCGGGCAGGGATGTTCAGATGGTTGAGAAGGTCCCGTCTTCGATTTGCAAGAGCTCTTGAAGCCATTATCAATATCTTTTCTCTTCCCCCGTGGGAATACTAATATCATACCTTTTAGGACAGTTCCCTGGACAGAATTCACTCCTCAATATCAATTTAGAAAAGCACATACTAGAAATATCCTGAATAAACATCATTTCTCTCATATCTCTACTCAACTAAACATACCAACAAGAAACTGGAGAATTTCTCATGCACCTATACTTTTTTATTACTAACAAAGAAAACATTATATCAAACAAGGAGTGAAAAATTGGCACCATTTCCAAGTATAATATTTTCCCAAATGACCAATTCTTGAGGAAGTTCTGATATGAATTATACAACAAAATATCAAACCCAAACCTAACAATTAGCTAACCAATCAAGAACTGTAGGATTCTTACACAGAAAAGATAGACAACAATAAGCAAAATGTAAACAAAATCCATAAATTTCCATAACAAATTGATACCAATTTCAATCAAACTCCATAGCCAAAAACTAAAGATTCGATTATATCCATTGTAGAATCCATTAAAAACAAAAAGCAAAAGGTTATGCATTAACATACGCAATCAAAAAAGAACAAATCATTCACGCTCCACCATAGCTGAAAGTTCACAAAATAAATAAAAAAAAAATCTCAAAAATCCTCAGAAATACAACAAAACAATTCAAAAACACGTTCAAAACAACCACCACTTCATTCCATCCAATTCTCGACAAGAAATCAAGCAAATCAATTTAAAAAAAAAAAAACAATAATAATAAATAACGCCCAATATCTCTCTAAATCCAAAGAATCAGCATAAAAATTACAGAGAAAAGTCTTACATAGAAGAGCTCCGATGCCCCTCGCTGCGATTCGAGGCCCGATCGAGCTTCCGTTGTTGAAGATCCGGGGAAATCGAAATAGAGGGATTCCAAAACACTCGGTCAAAAATGGAGGTTTTAGGGTTTTAGACCAACAGAACGAAACCAGCGAGAGAAAGGCTTAGAATGGAATTATATATAGAGAGAGAGAGAGAGAGAAACTTGGAGAATATATTTATAATAATATTACTAATTTCACTCCTGATTTTACAAAAATGCTACTTTTATTTGAGAATTTTAAAACGAGGGTAAGAGAAAACTTGGGTGTAGACATTAAAAAATGGGAGTGCTATAATTTGTATATGTTCAGTTTAGTACATGTGGTTATTGATATTAAATTTGTATCATATATATAAATAAATTAAAATTTAAAAATACATTTTCCATACAATTACTTAGACAATAATTTTGAGAGGAGAAACAGCTTTTGCTTTCATAATTTAAATTAATAAAGTATAACATAAGTTCAGCCTAATTTAAAATTCAAAAATATCAACTACTGAAAATAACACCCCTAATCATGCAATCTCATACGGATATCAAGAAATTTTTTTTTTTTAATTACAAATGTAGGCAAACTAGCAGTGCGCCCTCACTCAAGGATGCATAGTTCGGGTGACATGCTCACGTCCCACACCGATATCTATTATAACCACATTGCAATCGGGAGGATTTAAATTCAAGACAATAAAAATTCTCTATCATCACCTTTATGCAAATGGGGACATATCGCTGAGCTATAAACTTATTGGCTAAAAAAATCACTCTTTTTGTATCTTCATTCACCATCATTTTTATGTTATTTTAAGTTTTTAATAAATATTTGTAGCAAAAATATTATTTTTAAATAATAATTTGTTAATAAAATTATTATAAAAAATATCTATATTCTATCTAATTTAAATTATCCGCCACTTTTAAGCTTTGTACAAAAAGTAAAGATGCTATTACACCTAAAAATGTAAAAAAGAAGTTATATAATGGGACAATTTTACCATTGTATTTGGGATTATTTAATCTACTCGTACACACATTATTTGGAATATATTTCACTAAATGAGATGTGTAAAATTAGAAAAATCATGATAAATGCTTATGAAATTCTTAAAAGTAATGACTAATTAAAAAAAAGAAATTCCTAAAATGATAAATTAATTGGATCGATGAAATATACCATATAGTTGTTAGTTTGATTTTGTTAATCAAAATTACCGCTTTAATAACCAGGACACTTGATTCTTGAAAAAATTGATGGTTAAACTCCATTTAAATACATGTTTTGAGGATGTGTGTGGTGTCTTTTATATTGTAAAAAATAAAAAAATAATAGTAATAATAATAAATTTAATTTTCTTTTAGTAACTCGAACCCCATCCAGAAAGAGAATTTTTGAAAAACTTGATGGGAACCTTAATCATTTGATTAAATAAATCAAATTTTGATTTTGATTTTGACTTGGTATTTCTATTTTTCAGTTTAATTTTTGAAAAAACCTCATCATAGAAAAATTGATTTAAAATTGGATTAAGCTGTCATTAACTCAAGAGAGCGTCAATATTCAATTCCTCATACAGCCTTGGTGTTATAATTAATTAATTTTATTCAAAGGTCATGTTATGGTCCTTTCAATACTAAGGTTGGTTGATGGTTACTAATATCTTGCACATAGTGACAGTTTCCAGTGTTATTTATTCAATTTTTTTTTTTCTCCGTGCAATAAAAACTTTAGATTTTAAAAAAGAAACATAGTTTAAGAATAGGCAAAAATTAGAGAATGATTAGTAGACTTAACAAAAACAAAAGGACGTGTAACTACTGTTTTCATTTTTATTTCATGTGCTAATTTTATAAAATATTTAGCCACTCATAATGTATATTTTTATTCTATTAAAATATTTTTAGATCATATAAAATAATGGATATATTAATAGATATTTAAACAACAAAACCATGCAAAAAGAGAGAGAAAAATATATATTTCATTGCCAAAAAAATATAAAAATTTATTAAAGTAATATTTGTTTAGGTGTATTTGGGTTTATTGGTAGATTGAAGTTATTTTAATTGAGAGATGATCCCACGGATTCTGTTTCGTAGTAGTCACGATGAAATCAAGTTATGCTTATTTTTATCCGTTGAATTATATCAATTTAATAACTTTTAAAATAAATAGCAATAATTTTTTAAGATAATTACCAATTTATCTTTATATTATATAATAAATAAATAATTAAATGTATAAATTTATTACTAATAATGAGTCACGATTTGGTTTTATAATAGTTACTATATAACTGAATCTACTGGATTATATTTCTAAAAAAAAAAATGGATGGAAACTATGCACTTATGAACCAAGACCACTGTGTTATTACTTATCCGGATACTATTTTATTCAAATATCTTTTTGATCCTTTTCAATATAACCTAGAGGTGGGCACGGGACGTCGAGCAACCCCCGCCGGGCCCGAACTCGGGCTCGCGGTCGTGGGCACGGGACGTCAGCAACCCCCGCCTGCCCGGAGCCCGGCCTGGGTCATCGACCCCGGGAGGGTCGGGTTAACAACTCCAGAACCGACCAGTCATAGAGACGGGCCGGTTACGAGTTGGGCTTGGCCCAACCCGTGACCCGACGGGTTGGCCCACCGGGCCCAAACCTTTTTTGAATTTTTTTTATTTTTTTTTTAAAATTTCTGAATTTTTTAATTTTTTTTTTATTGAGTGGGCCGGTCCGTCGGGCCCAACCCGCCGGGCCAACCCGGCCCGTCGGGTCAACATGGAAGCCGGGCGGTTCCCAAGTCCCGGCTTCACGTGACCCGGACCCTGCGGGTCCGACAGGGCCAACCCTGCCCGGCTGGATTCTATACCCGATCGGACCGGGTCCCGTGGTGGGCTGATCAATCCTGGTCGTGCCCATCTCTAATACAACCTCATGCCTCCCGCGACTTTATGACATTTTCTCAACTATTTATTCACTATTTTATTTTCCCACGTACTAATTTTGTGGAGTGGAATTCCATGGTTTTTGCTACTGGCGGATTTAGTGAGCCTGTGATTCGGTTATATATCCGGCGGTTTTCACCATTATATTTTATTTTTTATTTTACATATACAGCTGCTTTTTATTTATTATTAATAAATATTTTAGTTTTTTTCTCTGTAGTCACATGTGTACTTTAGTTCTTTTCTATCAGCTTTTATTTTAGTTTTGTTCTAGTTTTATACTGTTGTTTATGGTCATTTTTTTCAATAAAAAATATATATAAATATATTTTGGGATTTTGCTTGAGTTTGTTATTTGAGTTCTGTTCAGCCTCCTCTGTAGACTATGTTGTTGTTTGTTTGTAGACTTTTTTCATTCCGTAAATTATTTATGTTCTGCTCTTTAATTAATTATGATTTATCTATTTTATAAAAATATATAGAATCGAACAACCAATGAAAATTTACATAAATATTATACATATTAATAGAAATTTTACCAACAAAACCATCCACGTATTGAGACAGAATATATATAGATATATACACGTACTTTTTTTAAAAAAATATATATTCAAATATTTCCAAAAAAAAGGAAAACCAAAAATGTAATATTCTATTAAAAGAAAACTTTTCAATAAAAAAAAAAATCCACACAAAACCAGAACCATATTATCTCTTCACTCTGACATTATAAACCAGTCTCTCAAATTCCACCAAAAAAATCCAGAAGCCATTTCTCCATCGTGAGCTCCAAAATCTCATAGCAATTAATGGCGGCGGAGCTGGTGCCAAACAAGAAGGTTATCTTCAAGAACTACATCACCGGGTTCGTCAAAGAGACGGACATGGAGCTCATCACCTCCGACACCATCCAATTGAAGCTTCCCGAAGAATCGCCGGGGATGATCGTCAAGAATCTTTACCTCTCCTGCGATCCTTACATGCGGAGCCGCATGTCCAAGCATGATGAACCCAGCTACGTTCCCGATTTCGTCGCCGGCTCGGTATTCATTCTTATCAATTAAACAATTACAATCCCATTTTATATGTTTTGTTTATTTTTTAAAAATTAAAAATTCATTCTTTTTTTTTTATTTTTGAGAAAGTTATTTTTCATTTGTTAGTCACTAGTTTATGAGTGATAATTATGCTAACCACCTTCGGGTCGTAGTCACGAGTGGTGGGAATTTGATTTTTGGCTGAAGGTACATTTCTGTAGGTTCAGTGCCCACATGAGCGTGGCCCGTCCTCATTTGTTTCACCGAGGTTTGTGCACGTCCCTGAGTTTCTAGTAGTTCGCCCCGCTTCTCTTCCCAAAAACAAAAAGAAAATAGTTTGATTATTTTATTATTATTTTTTTAATATATGACAATAGTGGTTAAAGTGATAATTTTAAATTTTGTTGAATAAAGTGGGAATAATCATAGAGACCAAAAAAAAACCCTTTGCATAACTCACTGGTTCTCACATGTTTTGTCTTTGGAGAATACAAATTTTTAGATCCATTTCAGAATTGGTTGTTTTATCACAATTACATAGTTGTGCTGGTTAACATTTATTGAGTCAAGAAAATTAAGTTAAGAGTTTGAGTGATTATGGGAATAGAGTCTTCTAGCTTGATAGTCTAATTTCGCTTATTTAAATAAATATTGGCTTGAATACATATATTTTGTTTTTTTTTCTATTTTGTTCTACTGATTTCAATATATATATAATTAGGTTTATATTAGATCTCTATTGAAACTCATAAATACTTAAATTTGTAAAATAATTCCTTCAATGGTAGATTGGGATGTTCCTCTTGACAAAACATGCATGTTGTTCTTCAAAAACTTCAGCCAAAAGGTTGTAGGAGTGTTTATGGGATATTAAATAAACATTTGAACCGAATTGTCCAGTAGAAGTGCTATTATATTTAAGCTTTCATACACTTTATAATTTTTTTATCTTTTATTGGGGTTTTATTATATATATATATTACTTTAATTGTTTTTTTCTTTTTTTTATTAATTTTTCTTTTTCCTCTTTTATTGTTTATAACAAAATTAAGATTCAAAATTTACAAAATGTACATTACATCAAATATAATAAATTTTAAAACAAATACTTATTTTGGATAACAAAATTATTTGAAAAACTTAACCTATAAAATCACAAATAGTTTTTTAAGACTAATAACATAAAAATTTGATGAACATGACGCATAATTTTAACTTTGAATATATTTTAA
The DNA here is from genome assembly GCF_009730915.1 of Dioscorea cayenensis subsp. rotundata. Lineage (NCBI taxonomy): Eukaryota > Viridiplantae > Streptophyta > Magnoliopsida > Dioscoreales > Dioscoreaceae > Dioscorea > Dioscorea cayenensis. Next base: position 3,309,064 of record NC_052480.1, on the reverse strand, counting down.
AAAAATAAGTAAATATATATTTAAAATATTTGGAAAATTTTGTAAAAAAATATTTGGGGAAAAATATAATTTCACACGAACTAAAGTTTATAAATTAGTAGATGAATTTAAAAAATTAATATGTTAATAAATATAAACTCAACCCGAACAAATGTAGGAAGGTAACTTCCTTACCTTATCATAAAGTGGTGATGAGTGGAACCTCACTTCTATCTTTTTAAAATTTATACTTCCACCAACCAAACAAGAGAAGTGATTGATATTGTGACACTTCCCTCCTCAACCAAAATACTGAAATTAAAGACAACTGAAAATTTCATTTTAATTGAAGTAGCACTTTAATACTTCCATTATTTCGGTGAATTACTTCTCAACCGAACATATTCTGAGCCAAGTGCTTTACTCTAAAAGTCAAAAGAACACTAATAAATGATTTCTTCACGTTTTTTTCAAAATGACATATTTTTTTAAACCAATGGTGGCCCATGTTCTTATTAATCTGGGTTCCCTGTGGACTTATTATTTTATTTATGTATTTATTTTAAAAGGTGGGTAGACACTTTCGTGTAATGAAATGTTATGATACTGGTGAATGGGCATACCTAGGATTAAATCCCTGAGTTGATAGTACTATTGTAGTACTCTATATATAATATAGAATGCTATATAAATATAGTAACTATACTGTTCTTTCACTACTTCATGGGTCCCATTTGGAAGGATATTGTTTCTCTCTCCTCCAAATTACATGGTAAGAGAAATTTAATAACTCAGTTTGGTTTTTGATAAAAATTTATGGCCGTCCACAGGTAAGACTCTAATCATTTAAGTGATATCTGATCACGTTAATAAATCGTTATGGGTCATTAAGCCATTATAACTGGTGCACCACCGTACCTTTTTGTCCTTGATATCCTTTGTGAGATGTGTTTATCGTTTTTGTAAAAAAATAAAAAAAATAAACCACACTCATTAACTATGTTATTTTTATTCACCTACTTCCCCACTTTAATTGAAAAAAAAGGTTTATTTCAGAGATTCAAATTATATTTGTGCCTATGTTTTGTTTTACAGGTAATCTCTGGTTTAGGTGTGAGCAAAGTAGTGTATTCTGGGCATCCAGATTTCAGTGCGGGGGACTTGGTTTGGGGAATGATAGGATGGGAAGAATACAGTGTCATCACAAATCCTGAGAGCTTTTTTAAGATCAAAGACACTGATTTTCCCCTTTCTTATTACACTGGTATTCTAGGTGAGTAGTTTGATTAATTTTTGTAGATTGCACAAACCAAGTTTTAGTACAATCATTCAAACTCCAAAGAAACATAATCACAAAGTTTTGGTTAATTTGTAGCATCACTTCTATGTTATTTCTGCAGGCATGCCAGGATTAACAGCATATATTGGATTTTATGAGATTTGTGCTCCAAAAAAAGGGGAATATGTTTTTGTATCAGCAGCATCAGGTGCTGTTGGTCAGCTTGTTGGTCAATTTGCCAAATTAATGGGTTGTTATGTGGTTGGTAGTGCTGGCTCTGACGAAAAGGTCTTCATGGTCAAAAGTTTTTTTTTTAAAGTTGATTTACTGTTTCATTCTTGCCAACTTAAGATGTCCACAATTCAAACAAGGCGGGTAGTCTTGATGAGGTGTTGATTTTTGTTTTCCAGGTTAACTTACTCAAGAGCAAGTTTGATTTTGATGAGGCTTTTAATTATAAAAAGGAACCTGATTTGAATGCAACTCTAAAGAGGTGATGATGATTTTGAACCATGTAGTTTGTTAAACTTATTGTAAACTTCCTCTCTGTTTTACTGTTTATAATTGGTAGATGTTCAGCATAATGGGCATGTTTAGCATTGCATTTGGAGAAGTTCTTTTGAAAACAAGCACTCTGTTCTGATTCATTTTTTCATTACACTGAATGCTCAATAACTAATGATCAGTTTGGAAATGTTCAAAACATTCTGCATATCTGCTCCCCTAGTCCTACATGTTTCAATTACTTGATAGCCCTGCTTTTGGAATATCTTACTAACATACTCAAGAATCATTTGATGTTCAGGCACTTCCCAGAAGGCATTGACATCTATTTCGATAACGTTGGCGGTGCAATGCTCAATGCCGTGCTGCTTAACATGAGATCCCATGGCAGGATTTCAGCCTGCGGGATGATTTCTCAGTACAATCTTGAGAAACCTGAGGGTGTCTACAACTTAGTGTTCATTATCATGAAGCGAATCCGATTTGAGGGATTTGTGATTCTCGACTACTTCCCTCGGTACTACGAATTTGTTGAAAAAATCATATCAGATATCAGACAAGGCAAGATCAAATACGTCGAAGATCAAGTAGAAGGACTAGAGAATGCTCCCGCCGCGCTTGTTGGTTTGTATAAAGGTCTCAATGTTGGCAAACAGTTGGTTGTAATTGCTCATGAGTAGCTGACTCTAGTATTGTTGTTTGAGCCTTTCTATTTATGAATGCAGTTATGAAGATTGGTATTGTCACTTATCATAATCAGAAACAGAGTGAGTTTGATTATTGTGAATTTGAAACAAATTACATTCTCAGCAGAGGAAATGAAACAATATAAAACAAGAAATTCAGATTCATGTTCACTCTTCAGCAAGAACGACCAATTGTTTGCCGACATTTTTGCCTGTAAAGAGTCCAACAAGAGCAGCAGGTGCATTCTCAATTCCTTCGGCCTTGTCTTCCAAATATGTGATTTCTCCATTCTTAATGTATGGCATGATCAGCTCCAGAAACTTCGGATAAAGATCGAAATAGTCAGCAACATTGAATCCTTTCATTGTTAGTTGTTTGGTGATTACTTTCACCAAGAAATGCACTCCTTCCAGCTTCTCCAAATTATACTGTGAAATCATTCCACATGCTGATATCCTGCCTTTGTTCCTCATGTTCAAAAGAACAGCATCAAGCATTGCACCACCGACGTTCTCGAAATATATATCTATACCTTTAGGAAAGCATCTCCTTAATGCGGCTCTCAAGCTCTTCTCCTTCTTGTAGTTAAAAGCATCATCAAATCCAAACTTGGTTTTCAAAAGCTCAACCTTCTCATCAGAACCAGCAGTACCAACAACATAGCATCCCATGAGTTTGGCCAATTGTCCCACAAGCTGCCCAACAGCTCCTGATGCTGCTGATATGAATACATACTCTCCTTTCTTTGGAGAACATATCTCATTGAATCCTACATATGCTGTGAATCCTGTCAAACCTGCACATATAACATGTTATTATATAAATGGACTGACTGAACTTATATAAATCATCTTCAAAAAAGCTATTTTTATGACCAACATATATATCTTACCAAGGAGGCCAGTGTAATAAGAAAGAGGAACATCAGTGAATGGGATCTTGAAAATTTTCTCAGTGTCAGTGATGAGACTATACTCTTCCCATCCAGTTATCCCCCATACATACTCCCCTTCTTTGAAATCAGGATGACCAGATTCCAATACTCTACTCACTCCAAAACCTTTGATAACCTACATACATATATGTGTACATATCAGACGTTAAATAATTAAATAAAATAATGAGGACAAAAACAAACAGAGATTAAATCAAGAAACATACATTGCCAGGCACAAAAGCTTCAATGTAGTGAGACTCGCTCATCTTGGACATTAGAGCTCTCATGAAAGGATCACAAGAAAGATAGAGGTTCTTAACTAGAACAGTATCCTTAGATCCTTCATGAGGAAGTTCAAGAAGGATAGTTTCATCAGTGACAACCTCCATATCACTCTCTTGCACAAACCCATTCACATACTTCTTCAACAGCACCTTCTTGTTCCCCTCAACCACTCCTTTTTCATCTCCAAAAGCCATAACTCAAAAGAGATGTAGTTTAGCTTAGAATATTATTACTACTACTTCTAACTTGTAAGCTCTTGCATACATGTGTTCACAGTTTGCCTTCTTATATATTTATAGTAAATGATGAATGATTATGAAGGTGTTCAGGTATGATTTTTATCAAGATGGTCTTGGTCTTGGTCTCTGGCAGCCTAAATAGAAAGCTAAAGCCACATTTTTCAACTTGAAGATCTTTTCTTTTTTGCTCACCAACTCTTGGATTTGTTTACTATTATTTTTAAAAGATAAAGATATCAAGGAAATTGTTCCAATTCTAAATTATGGAGCCGCATAATGATAGCAGCCCTTGCATGAGAGTTTTGACCAAGATATCAAGGATTGGTATGAGCTTTTGTCTTTAACTATTTTATACACATACTTGTGATATTGAGTTTGTATATATCTAACCTAGTCTTTAACAATTAATTTATAGACATAATTATGACATCGAGTTTTGTTAATATGTGATGGTAGTAACAAACATTCCCCAGAATATTTTGGCAGAAGCAAGGATATATATATTAAAAAAAAAGCTAAATCTCAAATTTATTAAAACATAACAAAAGTAAAGAGAGAAAAACACATGCCCACTTGGGGTGAAAATATTAACCAACAAACAGGAAAGTACAGGGCCTGAAATATGCCAATACAAATAAAGAAAAAATAACAAAAAAAAAAAGCTGAGCTTAGGCCCGAGACACAAAAATGCTCTTCTATCCAAGTGAGACAAATATCATGAAGTCACAATGCTTATAGTTGAGCCTAAAACTTGTGTGTCATGGTTGTTTGTCATGCAGAAAAGGCCGGAGATCATAAATTAAATATGAAATATTTTAAAATAAACTAAAATATAAATTAAAAAAAAAAAAATCAAAATGGTGATTTCTTCTATAACATTAACAAACCATTTAATCATTTATCTCAATTAATATCATGTGAAAGATAATCAAAACGAAGAGTAACTATCTTTCTAATGTAAAGTGAAATAAAAGAAAGATAACTTGTTCAATTATTAAAAATAATTAATATTATTAAAAATAAATAGACAAAAAAATTTAATTCCTGTATATATATCAATTCCAATTGCATTTTTTTTGGTTAAAAAAATACCTTACACGTATTATCTTCAAGTTTACTTGCGAAAATAAAATAATTTTTATTTATTTATTATATAAAACAACCCTGACCCAGATTGTACTGCAAAGAATGGTTGAGGGGCAAAATGAAATGTGTTGAGATTCTATGTCATGTTTATTTTCAATTGTTTTTGAAAAGAAAACTAGTTGGGTTGTTTTTTTACTTTTTTTTTTAATTTGAAAAATGAGGAAAGCTGTATCTTTATTGCTTTACTAAACAACGATTGAAATAAAAGTAAAAAAAAGTCCACAACTTTACTATAAACCAAGATTCTCAGATCCAGACCGGGTATCGACTTGAAGAAAAGTAGGGGTCAGTAGTTGAGGGGTTAAACTAGATTGAATCGGGGTTAAACCGGGGTCAATAATTCTTATTAAAAATAATCTAATTTTTAGTTATATATAATTAAAAAATCAAATATTGAAGAATAAAAATTAAAAAAATTAAAAACATAACTTCTAAAAATGAACAAGTATTTTTCATAAATAAATATTGAAGTATACCGCATTAAAAATGTGCAATACACCAAATAACATAAAAATAAATTAGTACAAAATTAATTGAAAAACATAAAACTATTTACTTAGGAAATAAACAACTAAGAAATCTATAAAAAAGAAATATAAAAATATTCCCTTGGTCTCTCCTTTAGTTTTATAATTTTACATTATAACACCTAAACATTAGTATATTACAAAATAAAAAAAGAATTAAAAAAAAAAATTTGTGCAGACTCGGGCTGATGACCCCGCTGGGTCATCGGGTCACCGGTTCGATGAGCCGAGTTGACGGTTCAATCTAGATTTTATTAAAATCCGGTTTTATATATTGAACCGAACCAATTTTAAGGTCGAGTCCAGGTCAACTAGTCTGACCGGCTGATCTGGTCCGGATATGAAAACATTGCTATAAACAATATATATAAGACTTAAAGTGGATGTTAAAATTATATATATATATATATATATTTGATAAAGTTGGCAAGTAACAAAATAAATAATTATGGAGGCACACCAATTATAATGACTTAGCTGACCTCTTAAAATAAACCCCTCGCCATATAACTTTGGAAGGGAGAACGAGGGATATTCTTCACACAAAACTTCCACGAAAGACAAAAAATATTGATGTTAAAATTTTATATCATGAAATTAACTTAACTAAGTGAGTTTTCCCCGTTGAGAAAAACAACTCATATAGTTACCGAAGTCTATTAATAAAATAAAAGTAAAAAAAAATGATAACTTTCCTATTAACAATATCATGTAAGAAATAAAAATGAAGTTTTAAAACGTCATTTACAATAGATTTCTTAATTTATTATTTTGAGGTGAAATTTGAAATATTGCACATAAAATATTATTTAAATTTTTTATGTAAACTTGTGGATCATATTTTGCCGTCCACATTGTCTACCGCGTCTCGCCTTTCAAAAATTAAAAAAAAAAAAAAATTATTTTAAAATAATTCTGAAGGCGCACAACAACATGTTAATAGACTTAATAATGTGTCTACTGTGTCTTTTTCGATGATGTGGACACCTTTAATAGACTTAATAATGTGTCAATGGGAGGACTAACGTAGATTTTTAAACAGTCATGTAATCAATTGGGGGTTAAAATCCTTGATTTATTATCGGTTGAAATAAAATTACAGTTGAGTGATCAAATTAATACAAATTGAAGTTCGGTGATCAAAGTAAAAGTGAGTCAAAGTTTAATGTCCTACTAAAAAATTTACCCCAACATGTGATCCGATTTGATCTTTCTTCTCTGTCCAAAACACGTGACAAACTCTGGTGTCGTGTCATTGCAGCAGCCTCTATCACTTTCAAAAAATAATTCATTCCAAATTGGGTGGCTTTTGTTTGTAGCGCCAACAACTTTTATTTTATTTTATTTTGTTATTATCTTTCTACAAATATAATAACTTATAAATATAATAACTATAGTCAGTGATATGAATACAATTGAGAAATAGAGAACCCGACTGGGGATTCATTATCATCACTGTGTTTAACGGAATTTGAATTCTAATAAATTTTCAATTAGATAATAAGTTCTTGATCAAAATTTTTAAATAACTTATTATTTATTTGGTAATTGTTGATTTTAGCTTTATCTCATATGATGGCCCATTAACTTGTAATTAACAAAATTAATTTGACTTTAAAATAATAATATAATAAAAATATCTCTTTTCATATGGCCGGTTTGTTTTAAAAAACACAAGAAAGAAACATTAAAAATAAAGAGTTTGTGTTCTTAATTGATGGTCATATGATGGTTGATTTTAATAAAATTTCAACCACATAATCCTGTCAACAACCTTTACACAACTAATTTTGATTTTTAAATATGTTTTTTATTTGTGAGATCTCTCTAAATCAATTTTTTTTATTTGAAGTTATAGTTTTTTGCCAAAAACGAAGTTTATTGTAGATCAACTTGCACCAGTGATGTTGATAATGTTATTATTTAAGTGTGCTAGATAAAACAATGTATTTTTGTCATTTTCATAGTGAAGATTCTTTATTTATTCATTCATTTTGATAAATATGAATCCACCATAAGCTCTCAATTATTGAGTTAGAAAGAACCTTAAACTTTGGTTTGGTTGGGTAATAAAAAACCATTTTTTTTTTTTTTATTATAACGGTGGTGTAGTAGAGATTATTCGTTTGGATGAAATCCTATGGTTTTTCCAAAGTTAAAAATCTAGTGTTTTGTGATTCTTTATTTTATTATTGATTATTGATATTGTTAATTTCCTACTTAATTTATTAGGTCTAGTTAAATAATAAATGGGGTAGGAGAAATTAATTCTAATTGTTTAATTGAAACTATTGTAGTCTAAACTTTTGTGTCCATTATCAACAACATGAATTTAGGTGACAAATATTTACAATAATTAGGGGGTGTTTGGTTGACATGCTTAGAATGAGAATAGATATGGAGTAATCTGAAATCTTTGATTGGATGACCATGAATAGGAATGAGAGAGAGAAGTGGATGGGGAGTAAGTGGGGAGTGAGCAATCCTCCCAACTCATTCCCTCCTCACTCTTTAGGGAGAAAATGACCAATTCACAATTTTATTTAATAATTAAAATAATAATTTGATTTAAATAATAAATAAATAAATAAATAATTTCAAAGATAATTATTAATTAATAATAATAATTTAATTAAATATAATAATTAAGTAGATAATTTTAATAATAATTAATAATTAAAATGAACTAATAATAACCAATAATTAAAGTTAAATATTTATCTATAATAATTATTAGTAATATTTCTTCATTAATTAGTTATTTATTATAGTTGATTAATTACTAATTAATGATATTAATAAAATTTCTTTAATTATTTATTTAAAATGTTTTTAAACATGTAATTAGTTTTTATTATAGTTAATTAATTGCTAATTAATGATATTAACAAAAATTTTGAGATTTAATGACCTATTAAAGTTAAATATTTATTTATAATAATTAATTTACTTTTTGTCACTTTATGCATATAAGTCATTTTATCATTTTTTTTTTTCACTTTTTTCATTCCCAATAAACTACATCTCCAATTTTAATTAAATATAGTTTTTATTTGTATTCTTTCTCTAATCCTCTCATTGTCATTACTTTTCCATTCCTCTCAATTCTACTTTTTGCAATCAAACGCCCTCTTAGTATTTCGTTGGAAGGAGACAAAACCAGTCAGTGAGCTTTTGAGCATAATTTTAAAAGGAATGTATAAATAAATGCACAACATCACCGCATGGCAAGCTAGTTTAGTTATTTAAAATTAAGGGAAAGATGACAAGGACATTCATTTAATAATTCATCTGAGTGTTTATTATATATCCAATACAGTCAATTGTTTCCCAACATCAATTTCTTCACGTAAATAGTGCAGTGAAAGCACCAGGGTATTTTCCATCACTTCAATTTTGTATGCGTCCATGTCTTTCTTAGCGCAACTACTTATATCTTCATAAATATATATAGATACATATGGTTGCATAATTTCTCCATTCTCAATGCATGGCATGCTCACCTCCAGAAACTTTGGATGGAGATCAAAATAATAAGCTACATTGAGTCCAATATCATGCTAATCTTTTTGGTGACTAAAAACAAGAAGTTTTGCACACCTGATCAAATTGTTCAAGTATGCACTGTGAGATCATTTCACAAGCTGATATTTAACTATTGTTCCTCATGTTCATAAGAACAGCATCAAGCATTGCACCTCCAGCATTCTCAAAGTACATATATATATATATATATACACATATCCCTTCAGGGAAACATCTCTCCAGTGCTAGCTACACAACTCTTTCTACTTTTTATAATTAAAAGCATCATCAAAACAAAACTTAGTGTTCAATATGTTTGTGAAAGGTATATCAGACTTGTCTACTCATGAGCAATCACAACCAACTTTTTGCCAACATTGAGACCTTTAAACAGACTAATAAGCGCTGCCGGCCCATTCTCTAGTCCTTCAACTTTATCTTCAACATATTTGATCTTGCCTTGTCTGATATCTGGTATAATTTTTTCCACAAATTCGTAGTATCGATGGTAGTAATCAAAAATCAGGAATCCCTTAAATCGGATTCGATTCGCGATAATGTGCGTTATGTTGTGCACACCCTCGGGTTTCTCGAGATTGTACTGAGAAATCATCCCGCAAGCAGAAATCCTGCCATGGGGTCTCATGTTCAGTAGCACGGCATCGAGCATTGCACCGCCAACATTCTCAAAGTATATGTCAATGCCTTCCGGGAAGTACCTGAACATCAAATGATGATTGAGTTTGTTAGCAGAATATTTAATTAAGAAGTAGAGGTATCAAGTGATTGAAACATGTAGGACTAGCCTACTAGGCAAGCAGGTATTCAGAAGTTTTGAACATTTCCAAACTGATTATCAGTTATTGAACATTCATTGGACTGAAAAAATGGATCAGAACAACAGTTCTTGTTTTCAAAAGAACTTCTCCAAATGCAATGCCAAACATGCCCATTAGCCTGAACATCTACCAATTGATAAACAGCAAAACAGAGAGGAAGTTTACAATAAGTTAAACAAACAACATGGTTCAAGATCATCATCACCTCTTCAACGTTGCATTCAAGTCAGGTTCCTTTTTATAATTAAAAGCCTCATCAAAATCAAACTTGCTCTTGAGTAAGTCAACCTACACCAAAAAAAAAAAGATGAACACCTCATTAGGACTACCCCCTAGTTTGTTGCATCATGGTCATCTAAATTTGGCAAGAATAAAACAGTAAATCAAATAAAAACACTTTTGATTATGCTGACCTTTTCATCAGAGCCAGCACTACCAACCACATAACAACCCATTAATTTGGCAAATTGACCAACAAGCTGACCAACAGCACCTGATGCTGCTGATACAAAAACATATTCCCCTTTTTTTGGAGCACAAATCTCATAAAATCCAATATATGCTGTAAATCCTGGCATGCCTGCAAAATTAACATGGAAGTGATGCTGCAGATCAACCAAAACTACCGGATTATGTTCCTTTAGAGTTTGAATACTTTTACCAAATTTGGTTTATGTAGTCTACAAAAATTAATAACACTACTCACCTAGAATACCAGTGTAATAAGAAAGGGGAACATCAGTGTCTTTGATCTTAAAAAAGCTTTCAGGATTTGTGATGACACTGTCTTCTTCCCATCCTGTCATTCCACAAACAAAGTCCCCCACACTGAAATCTGGATGCCCAGAATACACAACTTTGCTCACACCATTACCAGTGATTACCTGTCAAACAAAACATAGGCACTAATGCACTTTGAAGCTCTGAAGTAAAACTTTTTTTTTATTTCAATTAAAGTGGAGAAATCAAAATATAGTACATCAATAAAAATAACATAGTGCTTTGTCAAAAAAAATAAAAAAAAACATAGTGAGGCCACTGGAAACCAAGATCAAAACAAGAGCATGGCTCACACTAGCCAGACTAATCAGACATCAATTCCAGTAAAATATATTTAGTTTTGATAAACATAGACAAATCATTTATTAATTAGTGTTGTTTTATGACTTATAGAATAAAGCACGTAGAAGCTTAGATATAAAAGCACTTCTTCTGGGCAATTTGTTAATTTTGAATGCTAATTTGGTATCCCATAAACACTCCTACAAGAACTTGGTGGTGGTTTTTGAAGAAAACCACTTATGCATTGTCAATAGGAACATCCCAATCTGCCATAGGTAGGACTTATACTTAATTATATATACTGAAAACAACATGGAAAAAATAAATAAAAAATACACAATATTTGCTAGCATGCTGATATTTATTTAAATAAACAACATCATCATTTATATAAACAGCATCACCATATCAAACTAGAGGACTCTGTCCCCACAATCAAATGAAGTCTTGACTTTCTTGATTCAATTAACACTAACTCAGATGAAACGACAACAATCAATTCTGAAACTGACTAAAATGTCTATATATTTTTATTTTAGTTTCAATCATGTTTCTAACTTGTTCCACTTAATTTATTCAACAAAGTTTTGGTTTATCAATTTTTTTATATATATAAAAAAAATCATTCAGCCAAATGGAGTATTATCGCACTAAACTAGAGATGAACAAATTAAAAATAAATAAACAAATAAAAAATATATATATATCAGATCGAGCAACAAACTAGTACTAAAAACGAAAAAGAATGAACTTTTTTTAAATAACCAGGAAAAAAATGGGAGATTGCATCAAATACCGAGCCGACGACGAAATCGGGAACGTAGCTGGGTTCATCATGTTTGGACATGCGGCCCCGCATGTCCAAACCGCAGGAGAGGTAAAGATTCTTGACGATCAGCCCCTGCGATCCCTCGGGAAGCTTCAATTTGATGGTGTCAGAGGTGATGAGCTCCATGTCTGTCTCTTTGACGAACCCGGTGATGTAGTTCTTGAGGATAACCTTCTTGTTTGGCACCAGCTCCGCCGCCATTGCTACGAGATTTGGAGCTCCAGCCACGATGATGGAGAAATGGCTTCTGGATTTTTGCGTGGAATTTGAGATTGTCTCGCGTGAAGAGGATAATGTTCTGTGGAATCGGGTTTCAGTCACTATATATAATCATAAATATTTTAATTTTAAAATAAAAAAAATAAAATTTTGTGTTGGTTTATTATTATTATTATTATTTTTTTAAAGTGGTTTGTAAATCTAGCATTGGCTAGAGAGCCAGACGAGCCACTTGCTGCGGCCACAAGCGAGCCAGATCTCCCCGTCCAAGCGAAGTTTGTTCCGATGGTAAGCAAACAACACAACCCCTTCTCTGTTGGCACTAATCTTTGTTAATTAGCTCTTGTGTGCACCATTCCTGTAAATACTATACTTTTCTTTCTTATTTTCTTTTTAATCGGGTTTTACTTCTAGTGATCCTCTCTATGCTCTCTCTTCCATTCTTTTTAATGAATAGGTGGTTTGTCAATTTTTTTCAAAAATCAATCTGGTATTGGAAAAAAATTATTATTTTTAATAAATAGATATTGTTTTTAAAAACTTTCATAATTGTATTAATTATTTAAGCTATTATTATTATTATTAAATTAAATATTAAAATTATTATTAAATGATACTCTCTCCATTCGTTAATTTTATCTAATTCATACTGATTAAAATAAGTTAGTTAATGTTAATTTATAACTTAAAATTTATAAAAATTATACTAACTTTTCGATATTACCCTTGTGTAAAATGTATTTTGAAAAATATACAGTTGAATATAATTTATTGAAAGTTATAGAAGTAAATTAAATATAAAAAATGAAGTTGAAAAAATAATATCTAATATTGCACAAAATTTATATGGACAAGTAAAAATAAAAAAAACACAACTCTAAAATGTGACAAATTAAAAGAATGGAAAGAGAATTATTCATAGATAGATTTCTTGTAATCAATATTTTTCACCACCCCACACCATTCGTTTTCCTCCACCTCAACCCTAGCTTCAAAAATTATTTTTTTTCATTGAGCCATTGCTTAATGATCATCAACTACATCAGCACCTAAAAGAGAAGAACAATGCTCTTCAACACCGGTTTGGGCCAAAAACAATAAAAATGGGTTTGAGAGTACTTTAACTTGCTTTAAGGTTAGAAATTCACTCAAAAAATTAAATTTCAGTTTACTAGTAAACCCAAATACATGTAAACAAACACTACTTTATGTTTTCGGTTTTTTATTGGTATAATACCCGAATTGGTCCTTCTACTTTTCTCTTTCTTCCCTTTTGACCCATCTACTAAGAAATGCTCTCCACTAGTCCCTCTACTCTTGAAAATGGTCCAACTTAATCTCTCTACATTTAATCTCTTCCCATCTAGTTCCTTTACTCTTGAAAATACAACCACTAATTGGCCCATTTTAGAGTAGAAGGGACTAAGTAGAACTATTTTTAAGAGTAAAAGGACTAGTTGGGAGCATTTTTGAGTAGAGGGACCAAAAGGGAGAGAGAAAAGTAGAGGGACCAATTCGGGTATTATACATTTTTTATTCTACGAAATATTTTCTCTCTTATATTTTTATTGTTAAAATATCTATTAGTATATAGAGTATTTATGTAAATCTTTATCCATTGGTGAGTTGATTACGTTGTCGCAGGCGACAAATCCACACAAAAAAAAATCCTTTCGGTGTTGGTTCGTCGTCGTGCATGCGTTTCGCTGCCTATGGAGTTGGATCTTAGTTTTGGAATGAGAAGGTATGTCATTTTACTCACTGATGATAGAGATGTTTTTCCTAAGTTTAGGAAAGATGTGGATCATTACGTGCTCCCTACGAGCAAGGTGGATGGTTTAGGTGATCCTCAGTTGGAGCGACGTTTCACACATGAGGTTCCACGGGAGGAGAAAGGCAGACACCCAGTCGTGGTGATAATGAACTTAGGGGCTCAAACAATGGTACTCGCGCTCTCACTCGGGGGCTTCAAGCTTCGCCGGTGAGAGACACTGTTGTTGTGAGAAGCCATAGTGGAATAGAGGACGAGGGTAGGAGATGTTCACCGAAGGAGGAGGCAAGGGCCCATCATGAGCAGGTGTTGGAGATTGGGGTGGACACAGCCATGGTTGAACAATGCTCCTAAGAGGGTCGGTGTCCTCCAGTGACAGTGGTTGAGTCGCGCTCCCACAGTGGTGACGGTTGACCGCGACCTCATCGGAATGTTCAAGATCGGGGGACTGTTGGTCGTTTGGATTCTCGTGGATGGACCGCTGGTTACAAGGTGGCTAAGGCGTGCGACTCGAGATGTCACGTTATTGAAACCTGGAGACCCCGATCTGACAATGTGTAGATAAGAAAATCAAGGGACGAGGTTCAATTGGTCGAGGTTAGCAGCGTCGAGGTTGAGGTGGCGTGTGTGGATTTGCGTGAGGCTAGGGCAACCTTGGAGACAAAGAAAGACGTGGCCAAAGTTGACTGGAGGAGACGTGGAAAAGGGAGTAGGGTTTGAGGACACAATGGTTTTGCTCGTTGGGCCCAATCAGGATTCTTATCTAACAACTAGGAATAGTAAAGAGATCGGCAAGATCAGGGGGGCTGAGGACCTGGTGGTATTATATGATGTGGGCCAATTAACGGCCCATGATCATAAGATGCATCTTGCCTTGGGGTCATATAGTGCAGCCTTGAAGGCGGCCTAAGAGGAGGCCCAACCAATTTTTGCTGGGCCGTAAGTGGGGCTTTCTTTTGGGACCGGTATTGTTGCTGAGAAGGTTGTGGACTTTGGAAATCCTGAGAACAAACCATCTATGCCACCACCTGTGGGCTTTGTTTGGAAGTACATGGCAGGGTCGTGTGCTCTATATCCGGGATGTGGGCTAGGTTTGCAAGTTGATGATGCTCGGCCCAAGGACATGGATGAGGAGGTGGGGGAGGAAAATCAATCGATGGTGAAAGACTCGCAGGATGAGGATCTTGACTCAGATGACTTGGTGACAGAATTTGAACGCCATCTTAGGGAACTAATGCCAAGCCTTCTGGAGGATAGCGGCCCAGGGCTTTCAAAGCAAACTAAAGGGACCAGGAAAAGTGAAAGGCAGACGAAACCTTCAACCAAATGGATGGAGGATGTTGGTTTTGCTTCGGAACTGCCGAAGTCAGCTAAAAAGAAGCTAGCTCAGGTTGGCACTGGGGAAGATACGTCTTCCAAACCCCTGCTTATTTCTGATTGGGCTGATATGTAAATTTTGAATTATTGCAATGCTTGTGGCATTACTTTTTCTGAGTCTGATACTCATATAATTGATTGTATTGCTCATATTCGCCTGTTAGAGAATACTAAATCCGCCCCTTCTAGGGGGCAGGTGGAGCACTCCTCTGAGGTCCGTGAGGTTTAACTTGTTTATAATGAATGCCATTACATGGAACGTGAGGGGTCTAGGTAGACCGTCTATGAGGTTTTTAGTTAAGGGTTTCCTTAGTATGCATTTTGCTGACTTGTGCTGCTTACAAGAGTCCATGTTGGAGGAGATTCCGCCTGTGTTGTGGCACGAGATTGGTAGCTACCGCATTGATCATTTTTCCTTCTCACCGACGAGAGGTATGGTTGGTGGTATCATTCTGGAGTGGAATAGTGTGATCTTGTCGAGCAACCTTGTGCAAAGTGGGTGAGTTTAGTGTGACAGTGGACTTTTGCTGCTTGAAAGATAATTTCCGTTGGCGTTGTACAATTGTTTATGGCCCAAACACTAGGGCCCGTAAGAATGATTTTTGGGAGGAACTTAGGGGTTGTGTTGTCTCCAATAATGTCCCCTGGGTTATCTGTGGCGATTTTAATGCTATTTTTGCAAAGGAGGATAAATCTTCGGGTGTCCCCTATTTGGTGAATATCAGAAATGCTACTTTCTTGCTTCAAGATTTAGGGCTCCGAGAGCCACCTTCTGTGGGTAGGAGATTTACTTGAATGAATGGTCAGACTGGCCCACTTTGGGTTAAGTTAGATCGGTTTCTTGTTAATAATGCTTGGGCGGCACACTTTCCTAAAATAATTCAAAACGGGCTACCAAGGTTGGGCTCAGATCATGTGCCAATTCATCTGGAAGTGGGTAGCTACTTTTCTTCCCCTAGACCCTTCAGGCATGAGATGGTCTGGGCTTCTGCGGATGGATTCCAGGAGTTAGTTCACAAGCGGTGGACAGATTCGACTCCTGAAGGCTATGGTGCTTTTATTTTCTCCAAGAAGTTAGCTTTTTTAAGGGATTAGATGCGGCACTGGGATACGTTCAGCTTTGGTTCCATTAACCTTAAGAAGTTAGCCTTGTTGCAGTACTTAGAAGAGTTGGATTGTTGTAAGGAAACGCGTAGACTCACAACAGCTGAGGCTAGTCAGGAACAGGATTTACAAGAACGACTTGGGCCAATCCTTAAACAGGAAGAGATCTATTGGAAGCAAAGATCTAGGTTATAGTGGCTTAAGGATGGAGATGAAACCACAAAATTCTTTCATGTTCTAGCCAATGGACGTAAAAAATCGGAATTTCATTCCTCATATCAATCTCAATGGTGATTTTTACTCGGATCCCAAAGATATTGGCAAAGTTTTCACGTCTAGATTCAAACTTCAATTTGGGTTAAGGAGGGACTTTCGCTTTCGGATTGACCTTCAGAAGTTATTGGTCAATTACCCATCGGTAAACTTGTCCCAATCGGAGTGACCTTTCTCTTTGGAGGAAATTAAGCGTGCTGCAATTGAACTTGGTGGGGATAAAGCACCTGGTCTGGATGGTTTTCTATTGCATTTCTTTAAACATTTCTGGGATTTGTTAAAAGGGGATCTCGAGAAGCTGTGCGAGGACTTTTATTGGGGGAAAGGCAACTTAAAAAGGATCAACTGGGCTAGTATTGTTCTTATCCCTAAGTGTGCAACCCTGGAGCGTCTGGGGGATTATTAACCTATTAGTTTGATTAACTCCACTTTGAAAATCATTTCCAAGTTGCTGGTGAATCGTTTGAGCAAGGTCATGGGTCTTCTTGTTGATTAGGCCCAATCGACCTTTTTAAAAGGTCGGTGTATTCTTGATAATATTGCTGCTGTGGAAGAGCTTATCTTTAGTATGCACAAGCGCCGCCTCCTGGGGCATATTTTGAAAATGGATTTTGCTAAGGCCTTTGACACGGTGGATTGGGCCTTCTTGTTTGATCTTCTCTAGGCCAGGGGTTTTGGGCCGTGATCGGTGTGGTGGATTAAAAACATTTTATTCTCCTCCAAGGTGTCTGTTCTGATAAATGGCTCGCCAAATGGTTATATTCGTTATCAGAGGGGTCTGCGACAGGGTGACCCGTTGTCGCCTTTACTTTTTGTGCTCGTAATGGATGTGTTATGTACGATATTCACAAATGGGTTACAGTCCAAGATCTTGGTTGGTGTCCCCCTGGGTGAGTTTGGTAGTATGTGCAATCTGCACTATGCTGATGATATGCTTATCCTGAGCACTGGGGGGCTGGAGGATCTTAGGATCATAAAGGTGATCTTATATGTTTTTGAAGGGTTGTCTGGACTGAAAACTAATTTTGCCAAAACTTGCATGTTCTCCAGTATAGGGGCTTGCTTCTTAGTGAAGAGGCCGCGACAACTTTAAACTGCGAGATGGGGCTCCTTCCTGTGACCTATCTGGGTTTCCCAATTTCGGGCCGTAGACTGTGCAGGTAAGACTGGGAAGGTCTAATTAATAAAGTGAGTAGTATGCTTTCTTCTTGGAAAGCGTAATATTTGTCAAAAGAGGTTGACTCACTTTTGTTAATTCAGTCTTAACTGCAATACCAACATATTGGATGTCACTATCTCGATTACCTTGTTGCCTGATAAAAAAAAATAAGATAGAATCAGACGGAACTTTCTGTGGTCGGGTTCTGACAAGAAAGCGGGGACCAAATTGGTTTGCTAGAAAAATCATTGCCGTTCGTGGGACCAGGGAGGTTGGGGTATCCTAGATCTAAACGCTTTCAATCAGGCTTTGTTGGGGAAGTGGTGGCGGAAGCTCTCGATCGACCCTAGCTGGTTTGGTATGTCTGTGATCAAATTTAATTACAGATTGTTAGATTGGAATCTGTTCCCTAAGCTGTCAGGTAGGATTTCGTTCTTTTGGAAAGTGGCGTCCAAGACGTTGTCGGCGTTTAGGGGGTGCATCACTCAAAAAGTTAACTCGGGCTTGGAGACTTTATTCTGGAATGACCGCTGGCTTAATGGGAGAGCTCCTAGGTTCCTTTGGCCAGAGGTGTTTAGTAATTACCTACATTGTCATGGCACAGTGCGGGGGTTGGAGTACTTATTAGATAAAGAACCTTTCAAAGATAATCCTAACATTATTCTTTTTCGCGAGAGGTTCTTGCATACTGATTGGGGTATCAGAGACAAGAAGTAGTGGGCTCTCATGGTGAAGGGATCTTTTTCGGTGAAATCCTTTTATAATTTCTTGAATGATGGGCGTTTGCAATGTCCGATTTCAAGGTGGTTTTGGCTGGCCATTTGCCCCCAGAAGATTAGCCTATTTAATTGGCTCGTGTGGAGGGATAAAATACATACCCTTGAAAATCTGGAAAGGAGAAGTTGCAATAGGCTGCCGGTGGCTACATGTGTGATATGTCATGAGGGGATTGAAACGGTAGATCATCTGTTTTTGCATTGTCCTTTTGCCAAAGGCATTTGGGATTATTTTTGTAATTTGTTTCAATTGCGGGATGCACCCCAGTCCATGTGTCGTAGCTGTAGAGAGTGGACAACTTTACTGCGACCGGCAAATAAAGATAGGGTAATTTTGATTATGAAAGATCTTGTGTGGTATATTTGGCTTGCTCGAAACGATCGCATTTTTAATGATATTGTCACTCTTACTCTTTCTACTATCTTGAAAATCGATTGCATGATACTATCGTGGTTTTCAGCAGCTGCAAATGATTCCAAAGCGAAGTTTGAAAACTCCATTCACATGGTTAGACACAGTCTGGAGTTTTTACAGTAGCGTGTGGAGGTGCTGTGGGATAGCTTAAGAGCCGAGGAGGCGCAGGATCAGTACATGGGTTAGTCAAGTGTTCTTTGTAAGGGTGTTGAGAAAGTGGTTCCTGTTTTGTTCTAGGTTTGGCGTTGTATCACTGTTAGTGGTCTGTGATTTTTTGTTGGTAGTCACAACTGTTTGTGGTTTTATATTTGTATTTTTGTCCTCTTAATTGAAGTGATTTATCTATTTTTTAAAAATAAAAATTTTAATAGAATAAAAATATACATGATTTATTATAAATGACATACTAACACATAAAATAATGAGGATGAATTCCTCTGCTATATAATGTTAAAAAAATAAAAAATATAAGTTCTCCAAAAAAAAATCCACATTAAAACTCATTGAACAGTACTATAGAAGATGACATCATGTGCATGATAGCAACCATGAAAAGGACCATCAATCAACCACAGCATTGAAAAGGACCATCAACCAACTGCCCAGCATTGAAAAGGACCATTACCAATCATGACATTGAAAAAGGGCCATAAAAAAATCTTGGACTTTTGTAACCACATCTTGTGGTGTATGTTGTAGTCCTGGGTCTGTTTGGGTGTGGTTTTTTGTGGGTGTCTGTATCTGTTCTCTTTTTAATTGAAGTGGTTTATCCACCTTTTGATCGATTAAGCTCGAACGATAAGGTTGCATTGAGAAGGACCATCAATTAGCTCTCTATCATTTTGTTGTTGTTTTCTTTACTGTTTATTGCTGGTTCACTCTGTAATTTTTGTTCTTGCTCCAATTTGTTTTCAATTAAATTGTTATTTATCCATTTCAATCAAAATAAATAAATAAATAAATAAATAAATAAGGTTGTATACAGAATAGATTATTGAGGCTCTCTTGAGTTAATGACACCTTGATCCAAATTTTAAATTAATTTTTCTATGACAAGGTTTTTTAAAAATTAAACTGAAAATAAAAAAATCAAGTTAAAAACCAAGTTAAAATTTTGATTTATTTAATCAAATGATTACGGTCCCATCGAGTTTTTAAATTTTTTTTGGATGTGGGTTCGAGTTACTAAAAAAATCAATTTAATTATTTAATTATTATTATTATTATTATTATTATTTTATTTTAGTTTATTTTTTTAATAATGCAGACAAGGCTCCCCATGCATAATTTTATATTATTAGTCCTTAACCATGCATTGATAGGGAGTAAAATACTCGACCTCTCTAAGGACCCTAATGGGAGTCAAGAGTCTTACCGTTCGGCTATTACGGTGGTGATTTTGATTAACAAAATCAAACTAACAATTATATAATATACTTTCTCGGGTCCAAATTATTTGTTACTTTAGGGATTTTTTTTTTTCAAATTAATTGTTAACTTAAGAATTCTATAAGTGGTAATTATGACTTTTCCAATGTTACCCATCTAATTTAATAAAGTTTATTTAAAAAAAAATGAGTGTATCAATAAAATAAAAATCTTAAAAATTAGGATAAAATTGTTTTTTAATATTATTTCTTTCTAGTATTTTAGAGTTGTAGTAGCACTTTAAATATTAGTGCAAATCTTAAACGTGACAGATTGTTTAGAGTGGAGGGAGTATAAAGATATTTTTATAATATTATTATTAAAAAATAAATATTTTTAAAAAAATATTTTTATTAAAAATATTTATCAAATTAAGAATAAAATGATCATGGGTTGGGTTTTTTTTAATATTGATTTTTTTAATTAATTATCAAAATAGGTATTTTCATAATTATTTACCAAAATTGGCATTTTTTATTTTTTAATATTAAATTTTAGTTTTTTTAAAAAAAGTTGTGGCTTTCACTAGTTTTTTAATATTAAAATTTTATTTTTTTTAAAACTGCAGGTTCCAATAATTTCTAATATTAAAATTTATTTTTTTAAAAACTGTAATGGGTTATGCTAGTTTTTTAAATTAAAAAAAAAATTATACTGAAACCCTTATAATTTCATAAAATTTCTCATACCTAGTTTTATTCCCACTTCTATTCTTTTATTTCTACTTTCACTAATTTTAACAGATAAAAATTATGGATAATATTCCGTCAAAATTTCAATAGATAAAAATTGTTGTGGTTAAAATTTTTTATATACATAAAAATTAACAAACAACATGCAACATTTTTGTTCGTCAATTTGATCCTGAAGAAAATTCTTTTCATGGTAGCAGTGCAATGGTATAGCTAGCAGTTACCACATTGATTTGAGAAGACGATGGTGTGATTGTGGTGAGTTTCAAACATTTCATTTTCCTTTCGCCATGTCCTTGTAGTATGGGCATACATTCATCTACATTGGCAAGGCATACGTAGATAATGTTGATAAGGTTGAGACAATTTTTAATGTATACCATAGAGAGTTTCAGCCAATGTCAAATGAGAGATACTAGAACCCTTATAATGGTTCACGTCTATGTGTTGATCTTACAATGTGAATGCCACTTTCATCCAGCCCAAAATCCACCAGAATTCGTAATGAGATGGACATAAGGGAAGGCGGTCATCCAAAGCGTTATGGTTTATGCGTAATGACACTACAAGAATTAAGACATTTAGTGGCAATTTTTCTGTGGCTATCTATCATTTTGCCACAAAATATGAGATTTTTGTGACAAAAAAATTTACTTGACACTATAGTTTAAGTTAATTATGATGATTTATTTTTTTTCACTAATACAATTACAATCGTGACGATGTATATCAAATTTGGTGCCAAAGTAATTTTAACAAATATTATTGTCACTAATATTTTCATTTGCTTTGACATTTCTGTGAGTGTCTACTAAATATTGTCATGAAAATAAGATTATCACTACCACTGTGGTTGTAAAAGTCTTCAATCAATCTTCAATCAAATCTCACCATATATGATTGTGTTCTTGAATAGCTTCGCCCATAAATAACTTTAGATCTTTCTTTCAAATTATATTGCTATTTACAGGGACGGAACCAGGACTCAATGGTAGGGGGTAGGGGGGTGCTGAAGCGTAAAAGCAAAACAAAACAAAAAAATAAAAATAATAATTCAACAAAATAATTATTTTAAATGAAGATTAATGTGCTAATATAACAAAAAAATTGAATACACATATTAAAAATATATATAGAGTATAATTTAAATTTTTATTATTACCAATAGCAAATATATGAGATTTTCAATAATTCAACTAATAAAAATACATCTCAAGTTAGTATATTTTTTAAAATATGATAAAATTGATCTCTCTCACTACAAACAACCAAACTATTGTTTATAAAAAGCATTTGTTATTTCACTCTAGCATATATAGTATATTATAACATGTGCATATATGTAATAATATATTTGTTAGGCCTCATGATCAATTTAATTTTTTTTTAAAATTATTAAAATTTGCATTTAAGATTTTTTTAAATTAAAATTTTGAAATTCTAGTAATTTTTAAATTAAAAAATAAAATGTGAAAAAAAATGCACCAAGAGAGATTTGAACTTGGGTGGTTTGAGCTAATCCTATATTACTTGGTTTTGTGTATCCAAATATTATATTTTATATTAATTTGAATATAGGAAAACTGATAATCATCAAATCTTATATTGTTTAAAAAATATTCTCTCCGACGCCAAGGGGAGGCTTCAGCCCCTGCTAGCGCCCCCTTGGTTCCGCCTCTCGCTAATTATGGTATTGAGAATCATGTTGGCTTACCTTTTCTTTTCTTAGTTTGTGTCTTCAAATAGATTCATTTCATACCAAACTAAGCTCTATGCAATCTTCATGATGCTTTTTTATTTTTACCTATAATAGATTATTCTTCTCTCTTAGAAATATATCTATCATAAAAGGAGTTTACCAAAGATATAATTAATCATTTTGGATCTTATCAAAGATAAATAAAATCATACTTAAGATAAACTTGCTCTTTAGAGAGATCATTTTACCTTAATGCTCTTTCTAAAAATAGTTATTCTTCATATGAACTATTAACATGAATTTCTCTAAACATAATCTCCCATTATGATCTTCTAGCCATCATATCTTCATGTGCCATGTTATCATGCGTTAGCCACATCCTCATCATTGTCACCACTTTTTTTATCAAGTCATCACTGTCACGTCATCTTCTTTTACCATGACATTTCTTGGTTTGTCACATAATGTTAATCCAAGTCTTCAGACCTAACAGTTTATTATTATTATTTTTTAAAAAGTTATCAAGGAAATTGTTCCAATTTAAACTTTGTGGTGATTTTTACTGGGGGAAAGCTAATCTTGAACGTATCAATTGGGCTAACATTACTCGTATTCCTAAGAGCCAGGCCCCTGAGGACCCCTCTCACTACCGGCCCATTAGCCTGATCAATTCATCTCTTAAGATTATCTCCAAGCTATTAGCTAACAGACTTAGGCTCAAAATTGACTCGCTGATTGATTCATCTCAATCAACGTTTATCAAAAACTGGTGTATCATTGATAACATTGTTTCTGCTCAAGAGATCATCTACTATATGCAAAAAAAATCATCTTCCTGGTTTGATTCTCAAAGTTGACTTTGCCAAAGCATTCGATACTGTGGACTGGAGCTTCATGATTGAGCTCTTAAAAGCACGTGGTTTCAGTGATAAATGGGTGGGGTGGATTAGCTCTATTTTCACCACATCCAAAGCGAAGTTCCTGATAAATGGGGTTCAAAGGAGATATGTTCGTTATCGCAGAGGACTTCGACAAGGAGACCCGCTTTCCCCTCTCCTATTTGTCCTCGCTGTTGATGTCCTCAGCACCATGTTTAACAATGCTCTTAACTCTGGAATCCTGCTTGGCATGCCACTTAGAGATACTGGAGTTAAAATGTGTCACTTACAATATGCTGATGACCTGCTCATTCTTACAACTGGGGGTAGAGAAGATCTTCGCATCATCAAACTCATTCTTTATATATTTGAAGGATTATCTGACTTAAAGTTAACTCTGAAAAAACTTGCCTTTTTGCCACCCAAAGAAACCTTGAGCCCCATATTTCTCTTGCTAGAACAGTGATTTGCAGATCTGGTGTCCTTCCAATAACTTATCTGGGGATACCTATCTCAGGGGGCGTCCACGCAGACAAGATTGGGACATCCTTTTAAGCAAGATTCGTTCGCGTCTTGCTTCTTGGAAATCTAGGTTATTTTATTTGGGTGATCTCCTCACTTTAGTCAATTCGGTCCTCACTGCTATACCCACCTACTGGATGTCTATCTTCAAACTTCCTGTTTGGGTAATTAGAAACATTGACAGAATTAGAAGAGATTTCTTATGGTCTGGACCAGACTTCCAACATAGCAAAATTCGACTGGTCAACTGGACAGGGTTATGCAGACCTACTGAGCTTGGTGGGTGGGGAATTATGAATCTCAAAACTTTCAACAGTGTCCTCCTTGGAAAATGGTGGTGGAAGATCAGCTCCGGGAGCCGTTGGTGTGGAGAGAATATCATTAAGGAAAATTATTTCAAAAATATCCCAACATGGAATTTACATCACAAGCAATGTAGGCATAGATCCTTCTTTTGGAATGATATCCTATATTCCCTGCCAGCATTCAGAAAAAATTCTGTGTCAATTGTCAAAAATGAATCCTCCACTCTGTTCTGGCTTGACAACTGGGTCAAGGGGTGTGCTCCTGCTGACATTTGGCCCCATCTTTTCCACTTAGCTTAGTCTAGGGAAGAAACAATTGATGACTTTTCTAGCAGGGGGTCCCTCCTTACCTTTGGTGATTCGCCTGCAGCAAGCAATCTTCTCAACTCACTCCAAGCCCAATCCTCTTCTGGGATTGATGAGAGGCGTTGGAAACTATCACCAAATGGAAGGTTCTCTGTTAAAACCTTCTACAACTTTTTAATCGATGGAGGTATCCGTTGTCATAAAACCAATATCATCCTTAAGGGTGATTGCCCCAAAAAGATTAACCTCTTTAACTGGCTGGCTTGGGATAACAAGATCTTGACTTTAGACAATCTCGCCTTGCGTAGATGTAATGTTTTACCTACGTCTACATGTGTGATGTGCCATGCTGGGGTCGAGACTGCTGAGCATCTCCTGATACACTTCCCCTTGGCTACCCATATTTGGACCTTCTTTGGTCATTTATTAGAGATCCGTCGTATCCCTAGGTCTCTTCTGGATCTTTGGGGTATATGGCGCGTGGTCTCTTCCAAAATCCTTGCTCTACTTTTGGGATTTGCTTGTAAAGGCTATCAATTGGAATATTTGGATTGAGAGAAATGCTCGTATTTTTAATGCTATTTGTCTCCCACCTTCTGCTTTGATTTTAAAGATTGAGCGTATGGTTCTGTTGTGGTTTTTTGCAGCTCCTGATTCTAAGAGGACGAAAATTGAGGAGCCGTTGGCGAAGGTTAAGCGAAGTTTGGAGTTTCTCTCTTCGAGGATACTGAGATCCTCCACCCTCTGTGGAGCGACCGCACTTCCCATGGCGAGATCTAGTTCTCTTGTTTCTTTTGTACCCCTATTGGACTGTTCTTTCCTCTAAGGGTTGGTCTTCTGTTTCTTCTTGTTCTATCCTCCACTCCTTGTGGTATTTTTGTTGTACCTCTTCTTAACCTCCTGTACTCATTCCTTGTTTTTAATGAATAGTGGTTCATCCACTTTTTCAAAAAAAAAAATAAAAAATAAAAAATAAAATTATGGGCAGCATAATGACAGCAGCCCTTGCATGAGAGTTTTGACCAAGATATTTAGGATTGGTATGAGCTTTTGTCTTAACTATTTTATACACATACTCATGAAATTGAGTTCGTATCTAAGCTTAATTTAGTGTTAACAATTAATTTATAGACATGATTGTCACATCGAGTTTTGTTAATATGTGAGGGAAGCAACAAACGTTCCCCAGAATATTTTAGAGAAGCAAAGGCATTTAAGATCTGATAAGATCATAGGTTATATATATTAAGAAAAAGATAAATATCAAATTTATCAAAACATAACAGAAGTACAAGGAAAAGAACACATGTCCACTTGGTGTGAAAATATAAACCAATAAACAAAAAAGTACAGAGCTTGTAACAGATTAATATAAATAAAGAAAAAAAGGATAAAAAAAACTGCGATGATGACCCGAGACTCAACGAGGCTGTCCTACCTGAATAAGACTTATAGCCTGAAGTCACATGATTGCAGTTGAGGTTGAAGCCTGTGTTTTAGGGTTGCATTACAGAGAAGACCTGGGATCATATATATAGATTAAATATAAAATATTTTAAAATAAACTAAAATATAAATTAAAAAAAATTAAAATGGTGATTTTTTTATAAGGTTAACAAATCACTTACCTCAATCAATATTGTGAGAGAGAGTTGATTGTTCAACCACTCATTTGAGGGGAAAAAAAAAAGTTTCTATTTTTCTAATGAAAAGTGGAATAAAAAAAATATGACTCGTTCAATCATTAAAAATACATAGATCCAAAAAAAAATCAATCCTGTATATATCAATTCCAATTGCAATTTTTTTTGTTAAAAAAAAAAAAAACTTACCCGTATTATCTTCAAGTTTACTTTCTAAAATAAAATAATTTTTATTTATTATATAAAACAATTCTGACCCAGATTGTACTGCAAAGAATGGTTGAGGGGTAAAATGAAATGGGTTGAAATTCTATGTCATGTTTGTTTTCAATTGTTTTTTTGAAAAGTAGTTGGGTTGTTTGTTTTTTTGTTCTTTGAAAATCGCGGAAAGCTGTATCTTTATTGCTTTACTAAAAGATTGAAATAAAAGTAAAAAAAATGTCCATAACTATGCTGTAAACAATATATATAAGACTTAAAGTGGATGTTAAAACTATATATATTTGATAAAATTGATAAATGATAAAGTAAAAAATAAATAGGTATGTAAATGTACTGGTTACGGTGATTTGACTAATCATCTAAAGATAAACCCTCAGCCATACAACTCTGAAGGAGAGAAAGAGAAGTATTTTTCACACAGAACTCTCACAAAAAACACAAAAATATTCTTGTTAAAATTTTATATTCATGCCTACTGTGGGTTAATTTTCTTTATAAATCACTCAAGTTTGGCCAAATTTCATTTTGCTCACCGATGTTTGATTTGTTTCTAAATGCTCACTCAAGTTTTTAATCCTTTCACTGGCGGGTCACTCGACTGATTAATGTTTTAATCAGCTGACATGGAAGCTTGATTAACATTTTAATCACTCAAGTGGCTGAACACGTGGCATTATGTTGCCACATCATCAAGTCCCTGTCTAGCAACCAAAGTGAACAATAACTAATAAGTATAATACCCTAGTTGGTCCCTCTACTTTTCTCTCTCTTCCCTTTTGGTCCCTCTACTCATAAATGCTCCCGACTACTCCCTCTACTTTTGAAAATGTGCCCACTTAGTTAAAAATGTTCCCAACCAGTCCCTCTACTTTTAGAAATGTGCCCACTTAGTCCCTCTAGGTGGACACATTTTTAAAAAGTAGAGGACTCGATGAGAGCATTTTTAACTAAGTGACATCTTTCAAAAGAGAGGACTAGATGGGAGCATTTCGAAAAGAAAGTCTCAAAAAAGAGAGAAAAGTACAGGGACTATTTTGGTGATTATACCTAACTAATAATAAAGCTACTTTATTCCTCTAATGAAGAACACCACATCATCCTCTACACCATCATCACATTCACCCTCACCTTCATCTTCCTCTCCGACCATGGCTGGTGCTGATGATAGCGTCAACCCCACCCTCTTCCTCCCATCGGCCCCCTTCCCCTCCCAATCATAGGCCACCTTTTACGGTAATGAACTTCTTACTTAGCCGAGTAGTTCATCACCTTTTATGTGACCTCTAATAACATGGTTCTGAAGAGATCTACTTGAGAGAAAGCCTGAACAATGTGACTTTGAATGTGATGGCGATGATGTTGATAGGGAAGAGGTATGAAGGATATGATGAAGAAAGGGTGAAGCTCAGGAGGGTGACTGAGGAGGTGTTCTTGTTGGTTGGTTCATCAGCCATGGAGGACTTCTTGCCCTTTCCAAGATTGGTAGGGTTTGTGAGTGGGTTGAAGAAAAGGATGATGAGGTTGGAGAAGGAGATGGATGCGTTGTTTCAGAGTTTGGTGGATGAATGGCACCGGCAATGGAGCAACTGTGGGAGTGAGGAGGAGAAGAAGAAGCCGGTGATTGATGTGTTGTTGGAGAAGAAGAGGGCAATGATGTGGCAACATAATGTGATGTGTGCGCAGAGTAGGATCTTACATCCTCCACGTCAGTTGATTAAAACATTAATCAGTCGGGTCACCCTCCAGTGAAAGGATTAAAAACTTGAATGAGCATTTAGAAACAAATCAAACATCGGTGAGCAAAATAAAATTTGGCCAAACTTGAGTGATACATAAAAAAAAATTAACCGCCTACTGTGTCTTGCCTTTCAAAAATTAAAAAAAAACTTTCATTTTAAATTAATTCATAAGCCCAAAAAAAAAAAACATGTGATGATTATCCGATTTGATCTTTCTTCTCTGTCCAAAACACAATTGAGAAACTCTGGTGTCATTGCGGCAGCCTTTATCACTTTAAAAAAAGAACTCATTCCAAATTGGGTGGCCTTTGTTTGTAGCTCCAACAAATTTTATTTTATTTTATTATTTTTTAACAAATATAATAACTGCAGTTAGAGAACTGTGCACAACTGAGAATTGAGCCATTATACACCCTCATCCAGTAACGGTTTGAATTATATATTCACAATCATAACCACGGACCTATTATCATCACTGTGTCTAGCGAGATTTAAGTTTTAATAAATCTCCAATTAGATTTTAAGTTCTTAATCAAAATTTTCAGATAACTTGCTATTTATATGGTAATTGTTTGGTTTTGGCTCCATCTCATATGATGGCCCATTAGCTTATAATTAACATAATTAATTTGACTTAATAATAAAAATGTAATAAAAATATCTCTTTTCATATGGCCAGTTTGTCTTCAAAAGAACAACAAAGAAAAATTAAAAATAGAAAGTTTGTGTTCTTAATTGATGGTCATTTAATGGTTGATTTTAATAAAATTTCAGTAATGTAATCCTCTCAACAACCTCTACACAATCAATTTTGATTTTCAAATATGTTTTTTATTTGTGAGATCTTTCTAAATTAATTTTTTTTTATTTTGAAGTTATAGTTTTTTTCCCACGTTTATTGTAGATGTTGATTATTTAGTGAGGATTATTTATTAATAATATGAATCAACCATAAACTCTCAATTATTAAGTTAGAAAGAACCTCTAAACTTTGGTTTGGGAGAGTAATAAAATACCATTTTTTTTTTTTATTATAATGGTGGTGCAGTAGAATTATTCATTTGGATGGAAATCCTATGGTTTTTCCCACGTTAAAAATCTAGTGTTTTGTGATTCTTTATTTTATTATTTTTAACATTGAGTATTGATATTGTTTCCTGCTTAATTTATTAGGTCTAGTTAAATAATAAATAGGGTAGGAGAAATTAATTATAATTGTTTAACTGAAATTAATTTATTTTTATGTCCATTACCAACATGAAGTTAGGTGATGCATATTTATAATAACTAGGGGTGTTTGGTTGCAAGGATTGAATTGGGAATGAATCTTTGCATTGAATAAACCTTTGTTTGGATGTGGAGTAACAAGAGTGGAAGATGATTGAAGGAGTGAGGAGATTGTAAAGGGTATTCACAATCATCATAATAATATTACCCTTGTGGAAATATCTATCTCCAATTGTTTTCTCTCTCGATCGTTCCGGCAGCTGTGGAGAGAACGGCGACTATTGTCGGCTGTGTGAGAACGGCAATCATTTGAGCAGCTGTGAGAGAACGGCAACCAATTAGGGCATTAATCTAATACATTTTCTCCGATTCAGTTTTTTTTTTTTTTTTTAAAGCATCATTTTGTGATTTTTTTTATTTTCTTACTGAAACCGATCAGTGAGTTTTTAAGCATAATTTTAAAAAGAAAGAATGTATAAGTAAATGCACAACATCATCACATGGCTAGCTAGTTTAGTTATTTATTTAAAATTAAAGGAAAGATGACAATGACATATTGATTTGATAATACATCTTCGTGTTTATTATAAATCAATTAGTCAATTGTTTCCCAACATTAATTTTTTCATGTAAATAGTGTAGTGAAAGCACCAGGGGTATTCTCCATATCTTCAATCTTGTATACACCATGTCTTTCTTAGCGTCCTAATCACTCATCTTCATAAATATATATATGGTTATATAATTTCTCCATTCTCAATAAGTTTGTGAAGGGATATCAGACTTGTCTACTCATGAGCAATCACAACCAATTTTTTGCCGACATTCAGACCTTTAAACAGACTAATTAGCGCTGCCGGCCCATTCTCTAGTCCTTCAACTTTATCTTCAACATATTTGATCTCGTCTTGTCTGATATCTGGTATGATTTTTTCTACAAATTCTAAGTATAGATGGTAGTAATCAAGAATCAGGAATCCCTTACATCGGATTCGATTCGCGATAATGTGCATTAAGTTGTGCACACCCTCGGGTTTTTCAAGATTGTACTGAGAAATCATCCCGCAAGCAGAAATCCTGCCGTGGGGTCTCATGTTCAGTAGCACGGCGTCGAGAATTGCACCGCCAACATTGTCGAAGTAGATGTCAATGCCTTCCGGGAAGTACCTGAACATCAAATGATGATTGAGTTTGTTAGCAGAATATTTAATTAAGAAGAAGAGGTATCATGTGATTGAAACATGTAGGAGTAGGCAAGCAGGTATTCAGAAGTTTTGAACATTTCCAAACTGATTATCAGTTATTGAACATTCATTGGACTGAAAAAAAAAGAATCAGAACAACAGTACTTGTTTTCAAAAGAACTTCTCCAAATGCAATGCCAAACATGCCCATTAGCCTGAACATCTACCAATTGATAAGCAGCAAAACAGAGAGGAATTAAGTTCACAATAAGTTAAACAAACAACATGGTTCAAAACCATCATCACCTCTTCAAAGCTGCATTAAAGTCAGGTTCCTTTTTATAGTTAAAAGCCTCATCAAAATCAAACTTGTTCTTGAGTAAGTCAACCTGCCCAAAAAAAAAGATGAACACCTCATCAGGACTACCCCCTAGTTTGCTGCATCATGGACATCTAAAGTTGGCAAGAATAAAACAGTAAATCAAATAAAAACACTTTTGACCATGCAGACCTTTTCATCAGAGCCAGCACTACCAACCACATAACAACCCATTAATTTGGCAAATTGGCCAACAAGCTGACCAACAGCACCTGATGCTGCTGATACAAAAACATATTCCCCTTGTTTTGGAGCACAAATCTCATAAAATCCAATATATGCTGTAAATCCTGGCATGCCTGCAAAATTAACATGGAAGTGATGCTGCAGATCAACCAAAACTACCGGATTATATTCCTTTAGAGTTTGAATACTTTTACCAAATTTGGTTTATGTAGTCTACACAAATTAATAACACTACTCACCTAGAATACCAGTGTAATAAGAAAGGGGAACATCAGTGTCTTTGATCTTAGAAAAGCTTTCAGGATTTGTTATGACACTGTATTCTTCCCATCCTGTCATTCCGTAAACAAAGTCCCCCACACTGAAATCTGTATGCCCAGAATACACTACTTTGCTCACACCTAAACCAGTGATTACCTGTCAAACAAAACATAGGCACTAATGCAATTTGAAGCTCTGAAGTAAAACTTTTTTTTATTTCAATTAAAGTGGAGAAATCAAAATATAGTACATCAATAAAAATAACATAGTACTTTGTCAAAAAAAAAAAAACATAGTGAGGCCACTGGAAACCAAGATCAAAACAAGAGTATGGGTCACACTAGCCAGACTAATCAGACATCAATTCCAGTAAAATATATTTGGTTTTGATAAAAATGGACAAATCATTTATTAATTAGTGTTGTTTTTAACTTTTAGAATAAAGCACGTAGAAGCTTAGATATAAAAGCACTTCTTCTGTGCAATTTGTTAATTTTGAATGCTAATTTGGTATCCCATAAACACTCCTACAAAAACTTGGTGGTGGTTTTTGAAGAAAACCATTTATGCATTGTCAATAGTATAGGACTTATACTTAATTTTATATACTGAAAACAACAGGAAAAAAAATAAAAAATACACAATATTTGCTAGCATGCCGGTATTTATTTAAATAAACAACATCATCATTTATATAAAACAACATCACTATATCAAAACTAGAGGACTCTGTCCGACAATCAAATGAAGTCTTTGACTTCCTTGATTCAATTAACACTAACTTAGATGAAACAACAATAATCAATTCTAAAACTGACTAAAATGTCTATATTTTTTTATTTTAGTTTCAATCATGTTTGTAACCTATTCTACTTTATTTAACAAAGTTTTGGTTTATCCTTAAAAAAAAAAAAAAACATTCAATATTAATTATCACACTAAACTAGAGATGAACGAATTAAAAATAAATAAACATATATTTATATAACATATATATATATATATATATCAGATCGAGCAACAAATAGTACTAAAAACCAAAAAGTATTAACTTTTAAATAAAAAAAAAAAATAGAAAAATGGGAGATTGAATCATTTAATTGATAAGAATTAATACCGAGCCGGCGGCGAATTCGGTAACGTAGTTGGGTTCATCGTGCTTGGACATGCAGCTCCGCATGTAAGGATCGCAGGAGAGGTAAAGATTCTTGACGATCATCCCCGGCGATCCCTCGGGAAGCTTCAATTGGATGGTGTCGGAGGTGATGAGCTCCATGTCCGTCTCTTTGACGAACCCGGTGATGTAGTTCTTGAAGATAACCTTCTTGTTTGGCACCAGCTCCGCCGCCATTGTTATGAGATTCGGAGAAATGGCTTCTGGATTTTTGCGTGGAATTTGAGGCTGTCTCGCGTCAAGAAAATAATGTTCAGTTCAGTGAAATCGTGGTTTTTTATTTTTTAATTTATAAATATGAATAATTTACAACTTTATTGAAAAAGAAAAACTCAAAAAACAAACATCAGACCGGGATTTTTCACTTTTCAGTAACAATATAATTATTATAATCATAAATATTTGAATTTTAAAAATAAAAATAAAATAAAATTTTGTGTTTGGGTTATTACTGTATTTATTTATTTATTTATTTATTTTTTTGAAGTGGTTTGTAAATATAGCATTAGCTAGCGAGCCAAATGAGCTCCGGTGATAAGCGAGCCAGATCTCCCCGATCAAATACAGTTTGTTCTGGCGGCAAACAATCCAGACAACCCCCCTCCTCTGTTGATGCCAATCTTTGTTAACTATCTTTGGTTTGCACCATTCTTGTGAATAGTGTACTTTCTTTTTTTGCGTCTTTTTTTGTAATTAGTTATGTTACATTTTTGATGACCGAGTTTATGTTCTCTTCTATTTTTTTTAATGAATGGGTGTTTATTTTTTTCATCTGGCATTGGCATTGGAAAAATATTATTTTAATAAATAGATATTGTTTTTAAAAAAACTTTAATAATTGTATTAATTATTTAAGCTATTATTTTTTTATTATTAAATTAAATATTAAAATTATTATTAAATGATACTGCCGTTTATTAAAGTACCTAATTCACACTCATTAAAAAAATTAATTAATATTAGTTGGTAACTTAAAACTTATAAAAATTATACTAACTTTTCAATACTACCCTTATTTAAAATATGTTTTGAAAATTATATAATTGAATTTAATATATTGAAAGTTATAGAAACATATAAAATATAAAAGATAAATTTTAAAAAAATATTTAATTTTGCACAAAATTTATAAATGGACAAGTAAAAATGAACAAAGAACAATTCCAAAATGTGACAAATAAAAATAAACGGAAGAAGTATTATTCATAGATAGATTTCTTGTAATTAATATTTTTCACCACCCCCACGCCATTCGTTTTCCTCCACCTCAAACCCAAGCTTCAAAAATCATTTTTTCCATTGAGCCCTTGCTTAATGATTATCAACTACATCAGCACCTAGACGAGAAGAACCATGCTCTTCAATAGCGGTTTGGGCCAAAAACAATAAAAATGGGTTTGATATAACTTGCTTAAAGGCTAGAAATTCACTAAAGAAATTAAACTTTAGTTTACTAGTAAACCCAAATACATGTAAACAAACACTACTTTATGTTTTTTATTTTTTATTCTACAAAATATTTCTCTCTCTTATATTTTTATTGTTAAAATATCTATTAGAATATATAGCATTTATGTAAATCTTCATCCACTGATTCCAAAATATTTTGATGAAATAAAAATATACATTATCAGTGGCGGAGTATTTTATAAATTAACACATTAAATAAAAATAAAAAATTAGCTACACCTCCCTGTGTTTTTGTCAAATCCAATATATATATATATATATATATATATACATACAAATGGCTACAAGCGCCCCCATTTAAAATGTGTTTAAAAGATAAATAAGTACAAAAATGTATTAATTACATTAACTTAACGATTTCTAAAGATTTACTATAAATGACATACTAAAATAATAAAGATATGTTATATATATATTTAAAATAATATATTAAAAATTATATATTAATAATGAAAAATTTCTCTACAATATAATGTTAGACAAGTAAAAAATACCATTTTTTTCAAAACATCCACACTGAAATTGATTGAACAACATAATAGATAATGCATTATGTGCAAGATAGCAACCATCAACCAACCATAGCATTGAAAAGGACCATCAACCAACCGCAATATTGAAAAGGATCATCAACAAACCGGAGTATTGAAAACGACACAGACAAGGCTCCATATGCATAATCTTTTCTTGTTAATCCTCAACCATACATTAATAGGGAGTTAAATACTCGACCTCTCTAATGATACTAATGGGAGTCAAAAGCCTTATCATTCGGCTATTACGATGGTGATTTTAATTAATAAAATCAAACTAACAATTATATAATATATTCTCTAGAGTCCAAATTATTTGTTAGGGATTTTTTTTATTTCAAATTAATTGTCAATTTAAAAATTCTATAAGTAGTCATTACGATTTTCCAATGTTACCCATCTAATTTAATAAAATTTATTTAAAAAGAGAGTGTATCAATAAAATAAAAACCCTAAATATAAGGGTAAAATTGTCTTTTAATATTACTTCTTTTGAGTAGAGTTGTAGTAGCACTTTTGCTATTTATACAAATCTTAAACGTGATAGATAATTTAGACTAGATGGAATATTAAGATATTTTATAATGATATTATTGAAAAATAATTATTTAAAAATGTTTTTATTAAATCTGGTCTTTTGTCGCCTAAATTTTTGAACTTCACTCTACCTAATTCATTGTCTAAAATCTAGACTGCCTGGATCCCATTGCTTCATTCTCAAATTCGAACCCTTTGGGATCTTATTGCAAGAGCCATCATGTGATGTATTTGGCTGGAAAGAAACGCTCGCATATTTTAATCTCTTGCTTCACCTTCCTACTCTTTAATAGTTAAAACTACTAATATGCTTCTTTCATGGTTTTCTACAGCTGCAGATAGTAACCAACACTTTCTAAGTGAGGCTTCCCAGAGGATAAAGCGCTCCATCAACTTCACCAGCGTTAGGTTTTCGAATCAAATAGGCGATCCAGACCTTAATCAAGCCTTGGAGTAGGTTTCTGCTCTCGTCAGCTTTTGTTGGCCTGTGCTCTCAAAAGGAGGCTTTCGCCAATTAGGCTGTTTTCTCCTTTTCTTTTGTTCTTGTTGTTTTGTTTCTGTTGTTTCACCTTTGTTCTGTTGTTCCTCACCTCTGGTGAGCGATTTTTGTTAGTTTCTGTACTTTGGTTACTTGTATTTGGTTGTTTTTTCTTTTAATAAATTTATGATTTATCCACTTTCATAAAATATATATATATATATATATATATATATATATATATATATATCAAACTAGCATTAAAATGATGGTGGGTTGGCGGCAGAGATGGTGTTTTTCTTGGTATCTCTGATTCTCTATGGGGTGCATGATTAAGGTGATATTCTCAGTTGTTGATGTCTTTCAATTTTAAATTAGGCTAAACTTACATTGTATTTTAACTTAGGTTAATTTAAACTATAAATTGCTCACTAATTTAAATCAGGCTAATTAGGCTAAACTAATATTGTATTTTCCTAATTTAAATTTTAAAACTGATCGAACTACATCTTGGGGCCACCAAACACTCTGTGGCCACCAAATGCCTATAATAAAATTTTTAAAAGATAAATGCTGGTTGAGCCACATGAAAAAACCCATTAGAGATATTCTAAAGACAAATTGTGGATATATTTTCTTAAAGGTTATATTTATTTATATTCTACATATATAGAACCCATATTTATTTGTTATATAAATTTTATGTTGAAAAACTAATTTTATATTGAATGAATCCAAACAAAAAACAAATATCAATGATAGCAATGAATAAGATAGTCGAACTCAGACCCACCCAGTTTGTTTGATAAAAAAATCAAGAACTGACCATACTCTTTAACTCGGACTTTAAATGATCCGGTTAAGAATTGGGAAATCAGTCCGATTTGATCATGAACTGATTAAATAGATCGGATCTACTAGCTGATAGAAAAAAAAAAGAGACATAAAAAGTGAAGGATGAGCACGGTCATTTAACATAGATTAAAAAAAAAATAGAGAAACATAAGAGTGAAAGAAAAGCATCAACAAAGAGGAGATTGAGAAGTGAAGATGAAACAACCGCACAGAGAGACAAGGGCATTTGTGAGGCATATGATGAGATATTTATTTTATTTTTATTTTTTATTTTTTAAAAAACATTTTATAGTTTTAGGAAATTAGCGATTGTATATAAAATTAAAATTGTAATTATAAAATTAATTAATTATGTTTTTTTATTTATTATAAATAAAGATTATATTATATTATTATAATTATTAAATATTATAATATATTTTTAAATATATTATTATTAATCCTGTGATTAATGAACCCTGAGCCCTTGACACTGGCAGGCCATTGACCCGGTGAAATTCACGGATAAAACAGAGTGACTTTGATTATTATGAATTTGAAACAAATTGCATTCTCAGCAGAGGAAAGGAAACAATATAAAACAAGAAATTCAGATTCATGTTCACTCTTCAGCAACAACAACCAATTGTTTCCCGATATTTTTTCCAGTAAAAAGTCCAACAAGAGCAGAAGGAGCATTCTCAATGCCTTCAGCCTTGTCTTCTAAGTATGTGATTTCTCCATTCTTAATGTAAGGTATAATCAGCTCCAGAAACTTGGGATAAAGATCAAAATAGTCAGCAACATTGAATCCTTTCATTGTGAGTTGTTTGGTGATCACTCTCACCAAGAAATGCACTCCTTCCAGCTTCTCCAAATTATACTGTGAAATCATTCCACATGCTGATATCCTGCCTTTGTCCCTCATGTTCAAAAGAACAGCATCAAGCATTGCACCACCGACGTTCTCGAAATATATATCTATACCTTTAGGAAAGCATCTCCTTAATGCGGCTCTCAAGCTCT
Source organism: Dioscorea cayenensis subsp. rotundata (assembly GCF_009730915.1). NCBI lineage: Eukaryota > Viridiplantae > Streptophyta > Magnoliopsida > Dioscoreales > Dioscoreaceae > Dioscorea > Dioscorea cayenensis. Next base: position 3,271,409 of record NC_052480.1, on the reverse strand, counting down.
TCTCCTTCTTGTAGTTAAAAGCATCATCAAAACCAAACTTGGTTTTCAAAAGCTCAACCTTCTCATCAGAACCAGCAGTACCAACAACATAGCATCCCATGAGTTTGGCCAATTGTCCCACAAGCTGCCCAACAGCTCCTGATGCTGCTGATATGAATACATACTCTCCTTTCTTTGGAGAACATATCTCATTGAATCCTACATATGCTGTGAATCCTGTCATACCTGCACATATAACATGTTATTATATAAATGGACTGACTGAACTTATATAAATCATCTTCAAAAAAGCTATTTTTATGACCAACATATATATCTTAATTACCAAGGAGGCCAGTGTAATAAGAAAGAGGAACATCAGTGAATGGGATCTTGAAAATTTTCTCAGTGTCAGTGATGAGACTATACTCTTCCCATCCAGTTATCCCCCATACATACTCCCCTTCTTTGAAATCAGGATGACCAGATTCCAATACTCTACTCACTCCAAAACCTTTGATAACCTACATACATATATGTGTACATATCAGACGTTAAATAATTAAACAAAATAATGAGGACAAAAACAAACAGAGATTAAATCAAGAAACATACATTGCCAGGCACAAAAGCTTCAATGTAGTGAGACTCGCTCATCTTGGACATTAGAGCTCTCATGAAAGGATCACAAGAAAGATAGAGGTTCTTAACTAGAACAGTATCCTTAGATCCTTCATGAGGAAGTTCAAGAAGGATAGTTTCATCAGTGACAACCTCCATATCACTCTCTTGCACAAACCCATTCACATACTTCTTCAACAACACCTTCTTGTTTCCCTTAACCACTCCTTTTTCATCTCCAAAAGCCATAACTCAAAAGAGATGTAGTTTAGCTTAGAATATTATTACTATTACTTCTAACTTGTAAGCTCTTGCATACATGTGTTCACAGTTTGCCTTCTTATTTATAGTAAATGATGAATGATTATGAAGGTGTTCAGGTATGATTTTTATCAAGATGGTCTTGGTCTTGGTCTTGGTCTCTGGCAGCCTAAATAGAAAGCTAAAGCCACATTTTTCAACTTGAAGATCTTTTCTTATTTGCTCACCTACTCTTGGATTTGTTTATTATTATTTTTAAAAGATAAAGATATCAAGGAAATTGTTCCAATTCTAAATTATGGAGCCGCATAATGATAGCAGCCATTGCATGAGAGTTTTGACCAAGATATCTAGGATTGGTATGAGCTTTTGTCTTTAAACTATTTTATACACATATTTGTGTGATTCACAGTGGCGGATTTAGAGGGGGGCAAGGGTGTGTTGAAGCACCCATATATCTATATATATATTATTACAATATTAATAATTATCATTTGTATGAAAAGTGATATTATTTATTTATTTTTTCAAAATTATACCTATAATATTTAAAATAAATTAATAAAAATAATAATATTATTATATTAAATAAAATTGATGTTGGGTGACCCTAATAAATAATATGGCTAACCAAAAACATGGATCTTCAAATATTTTGTTTTAAAATTTTATATTTAGATATATTTTTTATTGAACTTATCGATATATTATTATCAATTTTTTAGGATATTAATGTAAAAAATATTAATAATAAATATAAAAAATATAAACTATAAAAAAATACTATTGTTATTTCAAAATCTCTAAAAACAATCATTGTATTCGTGAGTTTTATTCTTTGCTCAATCTCTTCCAACTTTTAAGTTTATATTTTATCTTTCATTATATAGACTTATTATGTATTTTGTAAAATTTATTTTTATATCTGAATTAATTTGTTTAATTTTTTTGTAATTTTTGTTGTTTAAAAATATTTGATATTTATTAAATAATTATTTGATATATGTTAAATATTTATTTGACTATTTGTTATGAAAATTGTTGTGAAAATGGTTAGATATTTATTGTGATTATTTACTATAATAAATTAATTATTTATAGATTATTTTTTAAATAATTGTTGCATAAATGAATTTATATAGTGAATTTGTGCAAAGTCATTTTTTAATTGTATTATTTGTCAATTTAATGTTTAACATTTAGTTAAATTATTTGCTAATTATGTAAATATGATAAAATTTTTTACATCTAATGAAACCAAAATTTGTAGATGGATGTATATTTTATTTTTGAATTGTTAATTATTATTGTCTCAATTTGAATTAATTAAGTTATATAATATTTCTAAAATTTTTAAATTTGAATTCAGCACCCCCTAAATTTTGTTTCTTGTTTCGCCACTGCTTGTGAAATTGAGTTTGTATATATCTAACCTAGTCTTTAACAATTAATTTATACACATAATTATGACATCGAGTTTTGTTAATATGTGAGGGTAGTAACAAACATTCCCCAGAATATTTTGGAAGAAGCAAGGATATATATATTAAAAAAAAGCTAAATCTCAAATTTATTAAAACATAACAAAAGTAAAGAGAGAAAAACACATGTCCACTTGGGGTGAAAATATTAGCCAACAAACAGGAAAGTACAGGGCCTGAAACATGTCAATACAAATAAAAAAAAATAACAGCTGAGCTTAGGACCGATACACAAAAATGCTCTTCTATCCAGGTGAGACAAATATCATGAAGTCACAATACTTATAATTGAGCCTGAAACTTGTGTGTCAGGGTTGTTTGTCTTGCAGGAAAGGCCGGAGATCATACATTAAACATGAAATATTTTAAAATAAACTAAAATATAAACTTTAAAAATCAAAATGGTGGTTTCTTCCGTAACATTAACAAACCACATATCTCAATTAATATTATGTGAGAAATGATCTAAAAGAAAGAGTTACTATCTTTTTAATGTAAAACGGAATAAATGAAAGATAGCTTGTTCAATCATTAAAAATAATTAATATTATTAAAAATAAATAGATAAAAAAAAATTAATTCCTGTGTATATATCAATTCCAATTGCATTTTTTTGTTTAAAAAAATACCTTACACGTATTATCTTCAACTTTACTTGCGAAAATAAAATAATTTTTATTTATTTATTATATAAAACAACTCTGACCCAGATTGTACTGCAAAGAATGGTTGAGGGGCAAAATGAAATGTGTTGAGATTCTATGTCATGTTTATTTTCAATTGTTTTTGAAAAGAAAAAAAAGTAGTTGGCTTGTTTTTTACTTTTATTTATTCGAAAAATGAGGAAAGCTGTATCTTTATTGCTTTTCTAAACAACGATTGAAATAAAAGTAAAAAAAAATCCATAGCTTTACTATAAACCAAGGTTCTCAGACTCAGGTCGGGTATCGACCTGAAGAAGAGTAGGGGTCAGAGGTCGAGAGGTTCAACCAGGTTGAATCGGGGTTGAACTGGGGTCAATAATTCTTATTAAAAATAATCTAAATTTTAGTTATATAAAATAAAAAAAAATCAAATTGAAGAATAAAAAATTTAAAAAAATTAAACATGACTTCTAAAAATAAGCAAGTATTTTTCATAAATAAATATTGAAGTACAACACATTAAAAATGTGAAATACATCAAATAACATAAAAATAAATTAGTATAAAATTAATTGAAAAACATAAAAATATTTACTAAGGAAATAAACAACTAAGAAATCGATAAAAAATAAATATAAAATGTTCCCTTGGTCTCTCCCTTCCTTAGTTTTATAATTTTACATTAGTATATTACAAAATAAAATAAGAAATTTTAAAAAAAATTTGTGCAGACCCGGGCTGATGACCCGACTGGGTCACCGGGTCACCGATTCGATCGGCCAGGTTGCCGGTTCAATCCCGATTTTATATATTGAACCGAACTGGTTTTAAGGTCGGGTCCAGGTCAACCAGTCCGACTGGCTGATCCGGTCCGGGTCTGAAAACATTGTTATAAACAATATATATAAGACTTAAAGTGGATGTTAAAAAAATTATATATATATATATATATATATATATATATATATATATTTATTTGATAAAGTTGACAAATGACAAAACAAATAATAAATAATTATGGAAGTGCACTCAGTTATGGTAACTTAGCTGATCTCTTAAAATAAACCCCTCGCCATACAACTTTAGAGGGGAGAATGAGGGATATTTTTTACACAGAACTTTCACAAAAGATAAAAAATGTAAAATTTTATATCATGAAATTAACTTAACTATGTGAGTTTTCCTATAGAGAAAAACAACTCATATATATAGTTACCGAAGTCTATTAATAAAATAAAAAAAAAAAAATATGATAACTTTCATATAAACAATATCATGTAAGAAATAAAAATGAAGTTTTAAAACTTCATTTACAATAGATTTCTTAATTTATTATTTTGAGTTGAAATTTGAAATATTGCACATAAAATATTATTTAAATTTTTTATGTAAACTTGTGGATCATATTTTCCGTCCACATTGTCTACGGCGTCTTGCCTTTCAAAAATTAAAAAAAAAAAAAAACTTTTATTTTAAAATAATTCTGAAGGCACACAACAACATGTGATCCGATTTGATCTTTCTTCTCTGTCCAAAACACATGATAAACTCTGGTGTCATAGCAGCAGCCTCTCACTTTCAAAAAATAACTCATTCCAAATTGGGTGGCTTTTGTTTGTAGCGCCAACAACTTTTATTTTATTTTATTTTATTATTATTTTTTTACAAATATAATAACTGTAGTTAGAGACATGAACACAATTGAGAATAGAGCGCTCGACTGAGAATAGAGTGCTCGACTGAAGATCCATTATTATCATTGTATCTAACGGGATTTGAATTCTAATAAATTTTCAATTAGATTTTAAGTTCTTGATCAAAATTTTTAAATAACTTATTATTTATTTGGTAATTATTGACTTTAGCTTCATCTCATGTGGTGGCCCATTAACTTATAATTAACAAAATTAATTTGACTTTAAAATAAAAATGTAATAAAAATCTCTTTCTCATATGGCCGGTTTGTCTTCAAAAAAACACAAGAAAGAAACATTAAAAATAGAGAGTTTGTGTTCTTAATTGATGGTCATATGATGGTTGATTTTAATAAAATTTCAACCACATAATCCTCTCAACAACCTTTACACAACTAATTTTGATTTTTAAATATGTTTTTTTATTTTTATTTTTTTATTTTTATATTTATTATTATGAGAAAAGGCAATGACCAAAGACTGGGACGAACACGTGGGAGCCCGTGACTCATCATTGAACCGTGCCCTCACCTTGTGCGAGATGGGGATCGAACTCGGAGAGCCACGCTTGACACTCGAGGCGAACACCCTATACAAGGGACCCGATGCCAATAGACCAAATGGTCGTTGGCTTTAAATATGTTTTTTATTTGTGAGATCTCTCTAAATCAATTTTTTTTATTTGAAGTTATAGTTTTTGTCAAAAACGAAGTTTATTGTAAATCAACTTGACCAGTGATGTTGATAATGTTATTATTTAAGTGTGCTAGATAAAACAATGTATTTTTGTCATTTAATTTCATAGTGAAGATTCTTTATTTATTCATTCATTTTGATAGATATGAATCCACCATAAGCTCTCAATTATTGAGTTAGAAAGAACCTCTAAACTTTGGTTTGGTTGAGTAATAAAATACCATTTTTTTTATTATAACAGTGGTGTAGTAGAGATTATTCATTTGGATGAAATCATATGGTTTTTCCCAAGTTAAAAATCTAGTGTTTTGTGATTCTTTATTTTATTATTTTTATTATTGATTATTGATATTGTTAATTTCCTACTTAATTTATTAGGTCTAGTTAAATAATAAATGGGGTAGGAGAAATTAATTCTAATTGTATAATTGAAACTATTATAGTCTAAATTTTTGTGTCCATTATCAACAACATGAATTTAGGTGACGTATATTTATAATAATTAAGAGGTGTTTGGTTGACATGCTTAGAATTGGGAATAGAAATGGAGTAATCTCAAACCTTTGATTGGACCATGAATAGGAATGAGAGAGGAGTGAATGAGGAGTGAAGGGATAGTTTCATTGGTGGCCACAAATGTTTTTAAGTTATAACGCTATGGCCACAAGTCTTTTTTTTCTAACCCGGCGGCCACAAAACTTTTCTCCGGTAGCACGAGAGGCCACAAATGTCTGCTTTTTATGGGTCAGTTTCGGTGAAAGTGACGAGGTGGCATCCACCTCAACATATTAAATTCAAAAGCAGTATCGACTTGGCGATCCCAAAGCACATGATCCTTTTAGGTTTTACTACGTGGCAGTCCAGCTCAGCCCCCTTCAGTCCATCTCAGCCCCCTTCATCAAACTAGGGCTAGGGCATCGTTCTCCGGCCAGACGATGGGAACTCGCCCCCTTCATCAAACTAGGGCTAGGGCATCGTTCTCTCCGGCCAGACGATGGGAACCTGCCCTAGTATGACTTCCTCTTGGTCAGACTAAGCAATTTCTCCAACAAGATTTGGGTACTACTCCGACTAGATTCGAGCATGACTCCGGCCGGCCTCGATCACTCCCGGATTTGATCTTGTTTTTCTAGGTTTGAGAAGGCTTTGTGAAATGATTGTCAAATTGAAATTTAACTTTGTTTTGAATGAATGCTTGTGAGATTGTGAGATATTCAATGTACTTCATTTATGTTATTGTGAGATTGTGAGATTGTCTTGAATTATTATTTCCGTTGTGCAATTTTGTCACTCTTCACATGAGATTTGTAATGCTAATTTTTTCTCCATATGGTTTGTTGAAACTCGCGAAAAAAATACAAGTTTATAATGCCAAAAATCAATATCAATTTACAGTTTTAAAGAAATACAAGTATGCAGACTTGTATGTATCAAAATTTGCAAACAGATTTCAAAACTGAGGGAAAAAATGTGCTAATTTTTACAACAAGGATTTTGCAAACAGATGACAAAATCCTGAGAATAAATTTTAAGATTACAAACCTGCTGAAACATGATGGGAATAAATGTGCACAATACAAATCTACTGAACTGCAGAAACCTGGGAATAAATTAGCATGATACAAATCTAATGAAACCTGAGAATAAAAACTTCATAATAAATAAAGCTGTTGAGTTGTAGAAACCTGGGGGAAAAATTAGCATAATACATATCTCCATCACAAGCTGGGAATAAATGTGCACAGCACAAATCTGCTGAGTTACAAAATCCTGGGAAAAAATTTACTCCATATAGTTTGTTGAAACCTGAGAATAAATTTTAACAATTCAAACATGCTGAAACATGGGAATAAATGTGCACAATACAAATCTACTAAATTGCAGAAACCTGGGAATAAATAGCATGATACAAATCTAATGAAACCTGAGAATAAAAACTTCATAATAAATAAATCTGCTGAGTTGCAGAATCCTGGGGAAAAAATTAGCATAATACATATCTCCATCACAAGCTGGGAGTAAATGTGCACAGCACAAATCTGCTGGTTACAAAATCCTGGGAAAAAATTAACACAATTCATAACAAAGCCAACTAAATGCATAGTTTCTAGTGCTTACAACAAGGTTCAGCATAACAAATCCAACAAAATACATAACTGACAATGCTTAAAAGAAACTTCATAACAATAGTACTAGTTCACAAAGTTCATAATTTAAACTTCAAGAGAGTTTTCCATCATCAAAACATTCCATTTCCTTTCCATCAGGCATGACCGAGGAAGAAGCCCTATTTCTTGTTGGAGATTGAGGTGGCATTGTGCAATAGATCGCATTTCCCATGTTAGCCACACTAACATGTGAAGAACTGCTTATGCTCGACATTTAATCATCGGCCCTTTGTCGGTAATTTGACTTGGTTGCCTTGTTTGAGACTCATGGGTGCCTATGAAATCAAGGGGTGACTTGGTGAATTGGCACTGCAGTGACTACCAACTCGAGACATCTTCTAGATTGACTGCCTGATTACTTCTCCTCTGTAAAGCAAACAAAGATTCAAATAAATTAATGCAACAGAAACTAGCTTTCATAATTAAATAGGTTTTATATGACAACATTACATGATGTAATTTCTGTCTTTTTGGGCCAACACTTGAAGGTGCATGTGTAGGTGCATTCTCAATCCCCTGGCATCATAAAATACAGATTTTAAAAAAAAAAATTGCTGATATTTAAAATCATTCAACTAATGCATTTCAACTGAACTGAAATAAATAAAAAAAATACTTACTTTCTCATGATGCCTTTTGTTATGGCCAATTGCATGACATACACTACACCTCCCTTTGCTTAATCCCTTCCTAATTAATTTTTGTTTGCCTTTCCCAGAAGTATTACCACTGGATTTTGATGCATGTTGGGCATTCTCAATTTCTTAAGCCTCTTTCCTCCTTGCTATTGCTCTCCTTCCCCTTTTTCTTCTCCCAACTGGTGGTGGGATCACTCTTGTGCCATCATTTACTTCTGGCCAAAGCTCTTCATTGTTGGTTGGGTTTATGAAGTGATGGTAGACCTTCATGTATGTATCCACCATGTAGCACGCATGCACAAATTCTTCCGTGCTCGATTGTTACCATATATAGCACTGATTGCGTGAGGGCAAGGTAACCCTGTTAACTCCCATCTTCTACATGTGCAAGTATTTTCAACCATGTCAACAATGAAGGTCCCCCCACACCTATGATCTGGACCTTGGGTCCACCTGAAAATTCTGGGGTGTAGCAATGGCTTTCCTCCTCCATCTTGTCAAGCTTCTTTTGGATCTTTGGGCATATCTTCCCATTGTACTTCAACATTTTCTCCTTATATTCTCCTCATCGCCTTCATCTTGATCATCTCAAGCATTGTGATGATTCCCTTTATCCCTTGCATCAAGGATGTACCGTTAAAAACACTCACAAATATTGTTGAGAAGAATATCACACTTGCTTGAAGTTGTGAACAATGACCCGGTCCACCTTGCATGGGGCCTGTCTTGATGATCAAGCCATCTCCTCGGCTTCTAGGCTCTCTTTCTATTTCTCCAAGCCAATAGTTGAACCTTTGCACATATGTGGCCCCTTTGCAAAGATTCCACAAATAATCTTTTAGGGTTTTCCCTTTGAATTTCTCTCTGAAATTTGTGTAAATGTGCCGAACACAATTTCTGTGTTCAGCATCTGGAAATATGTCTTCAACATCCCTTTTTAAGCCCTACATGTACATAACAAAGATAAATTAGTTTCTAGCATAAATAGAATTTGTTTTAAGCATGGAAATTTACCTTTTGGCGATCACTCATTATGGTGATATATTTGCTATTCCATATCTCCAAATCATCCCTCAAAAGCTCCATGAACCATGTCCAAGTCTGTCTACTCTCAGTTAAAACTACTGCATAAGCAAGGGGAAATATGCAGTCGTTTGGATCAATCCCTATTGCTGACAAAACTTATCCACCATAAATGCCTTTCAAAAAACATCCATCAAAGCCTATTAATGGCCTACATCCTGACCAAAATGCATCCTTTAGGGGCTTTAGGCAGACATAGAATCCTTGAAAGACACCTTCATCCCTCCACAAAAATTACTGTGGTCCCAGGATTACTTTGTCTAAGCTCAGCTGCATACATGCTAAGTTTTGTGTACTGATCAGCCTCATCTCCATTAACCCACCTCATAGCCAAATTTTTTGTTCTCCAAGCTTTCATGTGAGATATTGTGATACCTTGGTCATCCTTGACTTGTTTAATTATCCCATTATAGCTCCAATTTGGATCGGCCTTGAATTTGTCAAAGTATTTGGTTGCAAGTCACCTTGAAGTCACATGAAAAATTACTGAAAGACCTTCCCACACAGTGATCTAAATTTGCACTCTTAATTTGCACTGATGGATTGTCTTTGCTCATGTGAGCTGCATAAATCCTAAATGAGCATTTCTTGTTGTGACAAGCACAAATAACTCTCTTCTTGTCATTTTGGGGGAACCATAATTGAAATCTGTGCTTAATCCCCCAGTTTCTGCATGCTTTTTTGAGTTGGTCAAAATCCCTAAACACCATTCCAACCCTTAACCGTGGGTTGTACAATTCCTTTTCTTCATTAAATTCTGCAAACCTAATATGACCCTCACCATTTGAATCAGACTCTGTCAATAGCTCATCAGATTCATCATTCTCTGATTCACTTACATCTCCACCACCAACTCCTTGTGTTACACAACTAGCTTGTAGCGAAGGATAGGTCACCAGACTTGTTTGCCTCTACTTTTTCCCTTTGTTCATTCATGACCTCTTGATAATTCTCATCACCAAAAAGACATATCATAATCGAATCAACAAACTCCTCTTCTACATGAGGTAATGATTGCACATTACTATTTAACACCCCTTCCATATCAGACCTGTTGAATTTAAAAACATGAAAAAATTGCCATATTAGGCCAGTGATGATAACAAGCCAAAAAAAATTATGACGTAGTTAAACCAGGACATAATTGATAATATGAAATCAAACAACATAATATGAAAATCAAATTAAAGAAACAACATAATAAATTGTTCTATGAAAGCAACTATACATTCAGTTTCTTACCAAATCCAAGAAATCCTTCCCTCTAATGCTAAATTTGATCTCAAAAATATTAGACCAATAAATTCTACCAAGGCATCCAAGTTCATATGTGGAACAATCAAGCTAAATACCTACACCTGCACTTGCACCTGCATCTGTGTGGAACAATCAAGCTAAATTTCGACATCCATGTTCAAGGCATCTTAAACTCCCAGAATTGGAATATTTACACAACATCAATCATGCATAATTTCATATGTAAGACATGCACCTCTTGTAAAGGATTTTCCACTTTTCTATGTTTTCAGAGTTCAAAATCATTTTATTCAGATAAGCCTACTTTGTGTATGATAGGGGTTCTACTCCTCCATTCTCTCAATCTATTATTGGCCTTTTAAATATTCTTTTAACTTATTATCGACCTTCAAATTTTTATTAGACACTAATAATATGTGTTCTTTTAAATGATTGTTAATAACTTATTAATGTCCTTTTGATATAGCTGATATGTATGGTAAATGTCCTTTAAACTTGGGGCTTCATCTAATATTTTACTGGACTCATTGTTCTCGTGATGTAATAGCCTAAATCGAAGGCAATTGCAAGAATGGTGGGTAGTCTAAGCTTTGGACTGCAATAAAGAAGTAAAAACGAAAGAAGATGGGTACCTTTAGTCGTCGTTCCGGGATGATGTTGTCTGTAGCGATGGTCGAGGGTTTCTGATGGCAAAACGGTGGAGATCAATGGAGAGGAATAGATGACAGGGCGGAGAGGCGCGCCATCGAAAAATGGACACTTGCTTAGGAAGCTCGGACAAGAAGGGTTTTTGGGACAAAGAGAAGAGAAAGGGGGCTGAAGTTTTTGATGAGCGGGGCTTAGTTGGATCGAAGGGTCGAGATGGATCGGGAAATGAGCTGGACTCGCCACGTAGTAAAACCTAAAAGGATCATGTGCTGGACTGCCAAGTCAAATACAGTTTTGAATTTAATATGTTGAGGTGGACGCCACCTCGTCACTTTCACCGAAACATGACCCTCATAAAAATAGCATTTGTGGCTCTCGTACACTGGAGAAAACTTTTGTGGCCACCGGGTTAGAAAAAAAAGACTTGTAGCCATAGCGTTATAACTTAAAAACATTTGTGGCCACCAATGAAACTATCCCGAGGAGTGAATGGGGAGTAAGTGGGGAGTGAGCAATCTTTCCCAACTTATTCCTCCCCCCCCTCTTTAGGGAGTAAATGACCAATTCACAATTTTATTTAATAATTAAAATAATAATTTAATTTAAATAATAAATAAATAATTTTAAAGATAATTATTAATTAATAATAATAATTTAATTAAATATAATAATTAAGTAGATAATTTTAATAATAATTAATAATTAAAATGAACTAATAATAACTAATAATTAAAGTTAAATATTTATCAATAATAATTATTAATTATTAGTAATATTTCTTCATTAATTAGTTATTTATTATAGTTGATTAATTACTAATTAATGATGTTAATACAATTTCTTTAATTATTTATTTAAAATGTTTTTAAACATGTAATTAGTTTTTATTATAGTTAATTAATTGCTAATTAATGATATTAACAAAAAATTTTGAGATTTGATGACCTATTGAAATTAAATATTTATTTATAATAATTAATTTACTTTTTCTCACTTTATGCATATCAGTCATTTTATCATTTTTTTTTTCATTTTTTTCATTCCCAATAAACTACATCTCCAATCCTTTCGACTAAATATAGTTTTTATTTATATTCTTTCTCTAATCTTTTCATTGTCATTACTCTTTCCATTCCTCTCAATTCTATTTTTTACAACCAAACGCCCTCTTAGTATTTCGTACTCTTCCATTCCTCTCAATTCTATTTTTCTATTTTTTACAACCAAACGCTCTCTTAGTATTTCGTTGGAAGGAGACGAAGACAGTCAGTGAGCTTTTGAGCATAATTTTAAAGGAATGTATAAATAAATGCACAACATCACCGCATGGCAAGCTTGTTTAGTTATTTAAAATTAAGGGAAAGATGACAAGGACATTCATTTAATAATTCATCCGAGTGTTTATTATATATCTAATACAGTCAATTGTTTCCCAACATCAATTTCTTCACGTAAATAGTGCAGTGAAAGCACCAGGGTATTTTCCATCACTTCAATTTTGTATGCGTCCATGTCTTTCTTAGCGCAACTACTTATCTTCATAAATATATATAGATATATATGGTTGCATAATTTCTCCATTCTCAATGCATGGCATGCTCACCTCCAGAAACTTTGGATGGAGATCAAAATAATAAGCTACATTGAATCCAATATCATGCTAATCTTTTGGTGACTAAAAACAAGAAGTTTTGCACACCTGATCAAATTGTTCAAGTATGCACTGTGAGATCATTTCACAAGCTGATATCTAACTATTGTTCCTCATGTTCATAAGAACAGCATCAAGCATTGCACCTCCAGCATTCTCAAAGTACACACATATATATATATACACATATCCCTTCAGGGAAACATCTCTCCAGTGCTAGCTACACAACTCTTTCTACTTTTTATAATTAAAAGCATCATCAAAACCAAACTTAGTGATCAATATGTTTGTGAAGGTATATCAGACTTGTCTACTCATGAGCAATCACAACCAACTTTTTGCCAACATTGAGACCTTTAAACAGACTAATAAGCGCTGCCGGCCCATTCTCTAGTCCTTCGACTTTATCTTCAACATATTTGATCTTGCCTTGTCTGATATCTGGTATAATTTTTTCCACACATTCGTAGTATCTATGGTAGTAATCAAAAATCAGGAATCCCTTAAATCGGATTCGATTCGCGATAATGTGCGTTATGTTGTGCACACCCTCGGGTTTCTCCAGATTGTACTGAGAAATCATCCCGCAAGCAGAAATCCTGCCATGGGGTCTCATGTTCAGTAGCACGGCATCGAGCATTGCACCGCCAACATTCTCAAAGTATATGTCAATGCCTTCCGGGAAGTACCTGAACATCAAATGATGATTGAGTTTGTTAGCAGAATATTTAATTAAGAAGTAGAGGTATCAAGTGATTGAAACATGTAGGACTAGCCTACTAGGCAAGCAGGTATTCAGAAGTTTTGAACATTTCCAAACTGATTATCAGTTATTGAACATTCATTGGACTGAAAAAATAGATCAGAACAACAGTTCTTGTTTTCAAAAGAACTTCTCCAAATGCAATGCCAAACATGCCCATTAGCCTGAACATTTACCAATTGATAAACAGCAAAACAGAGAGGAAGTTTCAATAAGTTAAACAAACAACATGGTTCAAGATCATCGTCACCTCTTCAACGTCGCATTCAAGTCAGGTTCCTTTTTATAATTAAAAGCCTCATCAAAATTAAACTTGCTCTTGAGTAAGTCAACCTACCCCAAAAAAAAAAGATGAACACCTCATCAGGACTACCCCCAAGTTTGATGCATCATGGTCATCTAAATTTGGCAAGAATAAAACAGTAAATCAAATAAAAACGCTTTTGATTATGCTGACCTTTTCATCAGAGCCAGCACTACCAACCACATAACAACCCATTAATTTGGCAAATTGACCAACAAGCTGACCAACAGCACCTGATGCTGCTGATACAAAAACATATTCCCCTTTTTTTGGAGCACAAATCTCATAAAATCCAATATATGCTGTAAATCCTGGCATGCCTGCAGAAATAACATAGAAGTGATGCTACAAATTAACCAAAACTACCGGATTATGTTCCTTTAGAGTTTGAATACTTTTACCAAATTTGGTTTATGTAGTCTACAAAAAAATTAATAACACTACTCACCTAGAATACCAGTGTAATAAGAAAGGGGAACATCAGTGTCTTTGATCTTAAAAAAGCTTTCAGGATTTGTGAAGACACTGTATTCTTCCCATCCTGTCATTCCACAAACAAAGTCCCCCACACTGAAATCTGGATGCCCAGAATACACTACTTTGCTCACACCATTACCAGTGATTACCTGTCAAACAAACATAGGCACTAATGCAATTTGATGCTCTGAAGTAAAACTTTTTTTTTATTTCAATTAGAGTGAGAAATCAAAAATATAGTACATCAATAAAAAAATAACATAGTACTTTGTCATAAAAAAATTAAAAACATAGTGAGGCCACTGGAAACCAAGATCAAAACAAGAGTATGGGTCACACTAGCCAGACTAATCAGACATCAATTCCAGTAAAATATAGTTAGTTTTGATAAACATGGACAAATCATTTATTAATTAGTGTCGTTTTTTTACTTTTAGAATAAAGCACGTAGAAGCTTAGATATAAAAGCACTTCTTCTGGGCAATTTGTTAATTTTGAATGCTAATTTGGTATCCCATAAACACTCCTACAAGAACTTGGTGGTGGTTTTTGAAGAAAACCACTTATGCATTGTCAATAGGAACATCCCAATCTGCCATAGGTAGGACTTATACATAATTATATATACTGAAAACAACAGGAAAAAATATAAAAAATACACAATATTTGCTAGCATGCCGATATTTATTTAAATAAACAACATCATCATTTATATAAACAGCATCACCATATCAAACTAGAGGACTCGTCATTTGTGAACATAAGACCACACTCCATAGGCTGTGATAGCAGAACTGGCTTATATATAAAGATAGAGGTCGAGACCCACTAAGTCTCGAGATTTTTCACTAGAAGACCCCTGCCTCCACATGTGTAGCACATTTGTAGGGCCCTACTACTACTAAAAATATAAAAATCTATACCAGATCGTAGCCTCGTGAAAAACGATCCCCGATACAGCTATAGTGGGACTCCAAGAAAAGACCTCCGAGGTTCCCGTAATGAACACGCTCAAGCTAAAATAGGACCCTCGGGACACGTAAGAGCATGACAGCTCCCAAGAAATGCACCTCCCGACAGATATGTCCCGAGCAAAGCTCGATCGAGCTGAACCTCGAGCGAGTGTCTGAAATATGAGCATCACATCGCTGCATGTGCGATGATGATAAGCCGAATGCTTATATATAAGATAGTGAGGCTGAGCCACTAGTCTCGAGACTTTTTTGCCAGAAGACTCCTGTTCTCACATAGTCTCTATTTAGTACCACTACTACCAAAAATATAAAATCTAACATCTGTCCCCACAATCAAATGAAGTCTTGACTTCCTTGATTCAATTAACACTAACTCAGATGAAACGACAACAATCAGTTCTGAAACTGACTAAAATGTCTATATATTTTTATTTTAGTTTCAATCATGTTTCTAACTTGTTCCACTTTATTCAACAAAGTTTTGGTTTATCAATTTTTATATATATATATATATATCAGCCAAATGGAGTATTATCACACTAAACTAGAGATGAACAAATTAAAAATAAATAAACAAATAAAAAATATATATATATATATCAGATCGAGCAACAAACTATTACTAAAAACCAAAAAGAATGAACTTTTTTAAATAACCAAAAAAAAAAAATGGGAGATTGCATCAAATACCGAGCCGGCGACGAAATCGGGAACGTAGCTGGGTTCATCGTGCTTGGACATGCGGCCCCGCATGTAAGGATCGCAGGAGAGGTAAAGATTCTTGACGATCAGCCCCTGCGATCCCTCGGGAAGCTTCAATTGGATGGTGTCAGAGGTGATAAGCTCCATGTCCGTCTCTTTGACGAACCCGGTGATGTAGTTCTTGAGGATAACCTTCTTGTTCGGCACCACCTCCGCCGCCATTAATTGCTATGAGATTTGGAGCTCGAGCCACGACGATGGAGAAATGGATTTTTTTCGTGGAATTTGAGATTGTCTCGCGTGAAGAGGATAATGTTTGGTGGAATCGGGTTTCAGTCACTATATATAATCATAAATATTTTAATTTTAAAATAAAAAAAAATAAAATTTTGTGTTGGTTTATTATTTATTTATTTATTTTTGAAGTGGTTTGCCGGACGAGCCACTTGCTGCGGGCACAAGCGAGCCAGATCTCCCCGATCAAGCGCAGTTTGTTCCGATGGTAAGCGAACCATACAACCCCTTCTCTGTTGGCACTAATCTTTGTTAATTAGCTCTTGTGTGCACTATTCCTGTAAATACTATACTTTCCTTTCTTACTTTCTTTTTAGTCAGGTTTTACTTCTAGTGATCTGTTCTATTTTCTCTTCCATATAATGAATTGGTGGTTTGTCAATTAATCTGGCATTGGTATTAGAAAAAAAATATTATTTTAATATATAGATATTGTTTTAAAAACTTTCATAATTGTATTAATTATTTAAGCTATTATTATTATTAAATTAAATATTAAAATTATTATTAAATGATACTCTCTCCTTCGTTAATTTTATTTAATTCATACTGATTAAAATAAATTAGTTAATGTTAATTGAAAACTTAAAATTTATAAAAATTATACTAACTTTTCAATATTATCCTTGTGTAAAACATATTTTGAAAAATATATAGTTGAATATAATTTATTGAAAGTTATAGAAGTAAATTAAATACAAAAAAATAATAATATTTAATATTACATAAAAATTGTAATGGACAAGTAAAAATAAAAAAAAACAACTCTAAAATGTGACAAATTAAAAGAATGAAAAGAGAATTATTCATAGATAGATTTCTTGTAATCAATATTTTTCACCACACCCACACCATCCGTTTTCCTCCACCTCAACCCAACCCTAGCTTCAAAAATTATTTTTTTCATTGAGCCCTTGCTTAACGATCATCAACTACATCAGCACCTAGAAGAGAAGAACAATGCTCTTCAACACCGGTTTGGGTAAAAAAATAAATAAATAAATAAAAATGGGTTTGAGAGTACTTTAACTTGCTTTAAGGTTAGAAATTCACTCAAAAAATTAAATTTCAGTTTACTAGTAAACCCAAATACATGTAAACAAACACTACTTTTATGTTTTTCGCTTTTTATTTGCAGATAATACTCGAATTTGGTCCCTTCTACTTTTTCTCTCTCTCTTTTCTACCCATCTTCCGTAAACGCTCCCCACTAATCCCTCTACTGAAAATGGTCCAACTTAATCTCTACCTTTAATCTCTTTCCATCTAGTTCCTTTACTCTTGAAAATACAGCCACTAATTGGCCTATTTTACAGTAGAAGGGACTAAGTATAACCATTTTTAAGAGTAAAATGACTAGTTGGGAGCATTTTTGAGTAGAGGGACCAAAAGGGAAAGAGAGAAAAGTAAAATGACCAATTCGAGTATTATACCTTTTTTATGCTACGAAATATTTTCTCTCTTATATTTTTATTGTTAAAATATCTATTAGTATATAGAGTATTTATGTAAATCTTTATCCATTGGTGAGTTGATTACGTTGTCGCAGGCGACAAATCCACACAAAAAAAAATCCTTTCGGTGTTGGTTCGTCGTCGTGCATGCGTTTCACTGCCTATGGAGTTGGATCTTAGTTTTGGAATGAGAAGGTATGTCATTTTTACTCACTCGATGATAGAGATGTTTTTTTCCTAAGTTTAGAAAGATGTGGATCGCTACGCGCTCCCCTACGAGCAAGGTGGATGGTTAAGGTGATCCCCGCTTGAGCGCGCTTTCACACATGAGGTTTCGTGGGAAGAGAAAGGCGGACACCCGACTGCTTCGGTGATAATGAACTTAGGGGCTCAAATATCGGTACTCGCGCCTCACTCGGGGGCTTCAAGCTTCGACGGTGAGAGACACTGTTGTTGTGAGAAGCCATAGTGGAATAGAGGACGAGGGTAGGAGATGTTCACCCGGGCGAGGAGGCAAGGGCCCATCGTGAGCGTGTGTTGAGATCGGGGTGGACACGGCCATGGTTGAACAATGCTCCTAAGAGGGTCGGTGTCCTCCGATGATAGTGGTTGAGTCGCTGCCCCACGGCGGTGACGGTCGACCGCGACCTCATCAGAATGTTAAAGATCGGGGGACTGTTGGTCATTTGGATTCTCGTGGACGGACCGCTGGTTACAAGGTGGCTAATGCGTGCGACTCGAGATGTCGCGGTTGAATTGGTAGAAACCTGGAGACCCTGATCTGACAATGTGTAGAAAAGAAAATCAGGGGACGAGGTTCAATTGGTCAAGGTTAGCAGTGTCGAGGTTGAGGTAGCGTGTGTGGATTCGCGTGAGACTAGGGCAACCTTGGAGACAGAGAAAGACGTGGCCAAAGTTGACTGGAGGAGACGTGGAAAAGGGCGTAGGGTTTGAGGACACAATGGTTTTGCTCGTTGGGCCCAATCAGGATTCTCATCTAACAACTAGGAATAGTAGAGAGATCGGCGAGATCAGGGGGGCTGAGGATCCGGTGGTATTATATGATGTGGGCCAATTAACGGCCCATGATCATAAGATGCATCTTGCCTTGGGGTTATATAGTGCAGGCTTGAAGGAGGCTCAACCAAATTTTGCTGGGCCGTTAGTAGGGCTTTCTGTTGGGCCCGGTATTGTTGCTGAGAAGGTTGTGGACTTTGGAAATCCTTAGTGTTATACCCAGTGTTTATTGTAGATTACTATAGCCCATTTCTATAGATTTTTCACCCATGCATCGTAAAGTGACTGATCCCGTAGCAAACCGGGTTCAGTAGCTGACTTGTTCTTGTAGAAGCTCGGTTTAATAGAGGCCCGTAATCGTAGCAGACTCGCATCGTAGCAGCTCGAAAAATTTTTCCCCTTAAAACATTTCTTCTTCTTCTTCTTTTCTTCTTCTCTTCTTCTTTCCTTGTCTTGGCCGAACCTTCCCATTTTTCTTATTTTTCCTGCGAAGTTTTTCCTGCTGAACCAAGCATCCTATCTCTTCCTCCTTCACCATTGAGCTTGGTAAGCATAGATTTATGGTTTTATACCGTATTTATTCTTGTATTTTTCCTTGTTTTTAGTTTTTTTCAAAAACCCTAGAATTTCTCCATGGATTTGCATGTTTATAGGTTTAAATTGAAGCCATTGAATTGTTGATCTTGTGTGAGAATGTTGTAGAAGAAAAATTTTGTGATTTAGAGTTGTAAATTGGGGAGAAAACCATAGTATAGGGCTCGGTTTTCATCTGTAGCAATTCCGAGGTTACTCGTAGCACCGGGAATATTTAGTTGTTTCTTTTGATTTCTTTTGGATTAGATTGAAGCTAAAACCCCTAGAAACTCATTGGGAACCTTTAAACCTAGTTTTGAGCCAACCCTAGGATCGAATTAGGGGTTGTTTGTTAGAAAAACTTAGGGTTTTTTTCTTGTTTGTTTTTGTTTTTTTGTTAAATTTTTGTTGTATTTTTGTTATGCTTTTGGCAAGGAGAAGAAGTCTTGGATCGAGGCAAAGGCTTAGCCGAGGAGTAGCTTGCGAGGAAGATAAATTGCCGATCCTCGTGAGTGGGAATTATTTAGCATAGCTTTATTAGAAGAATGCCAATAGCTATATATATATATATATATGCATTTCATGTTTTTAAGTAAGTTTTATTGATTTATACTTGTTTGGTAAATTGGTGAATGATAATTATTGTTGAGGCAAATCTTGGATGTCTCTTTTGGCTTTTTGTTTTGTTATCGTGGAAATTGTGATTGATATATGTATCCATGAGTTTGTGAAATCTTTTATTTTTTGTTTGAAACTTGAGTTTTGTTATGGAAATCTTTTGATTTGGTGAAATCCTAGGCTTTGAAACAAATTTTTGGATTGTTGAAAGGAAAAAGGATTTCCATGTTGTTGCTTGTGTTGGGACTTGCAAATTATTTTGTGTTAAAAGTTTGGGCTTTGCTTATGTGTTTATCTTGTCCTCGTGCAAAATGGGTCGAGGTATTCTTGATTTATGATCATGGATGGATATTGTACTCCCGAGTGGAGTTGTATTTTATTGTGGTGATTGTTTTGGTGATATCCTATCGCAGAGGGCGGTCTTCACGGCCACCTATTGAGGTGGCGTGTCGACCGTCCGATTACTACGAGGGCCGCCTCAGTGGGAGTGTAGAGCCCCGACCGGATATTCATCGGTAGCCGGAGTCACCAACCGTGAATCGATGGGTCAACGCTCAAGGGCATGAGTACTCTGGCGGCTCAACTCCAGCCATGGCCACTGCGAAGGTTTAGAGAGTTTTCTAGACCATATTATGTTGGGTGAGTGTTGGGTATTGTGTTTATTTATTTCAAACCCATGATATTTTTGTTGTTTTACTTGTATTTAAAACCATGCTTTTATGATTTTTTTGTGTTGTAAAACCCCTAGTTGGGGTAAAAAGAGTTTTTCTTTGGTATTATTATGTTTTTTTAATTCTCTTGAAGGCTTCTATTATATGTAATAATGTTTCTAAACTTGTATCACTTTTGGTAAAGCATTTATTTTTGATGATTCATTGTCATTATTATTATTATTTGTCATGGTGTATTTTTTTCTCGCTAAAGTTCTCGCTAACCTCCCTCACCGAGTAACTTGAGTTACTCATCCCTCTTTCTTTCTCCCGGGATCGCTGCAGTAGTAGGTGTGACCGTGGCAGCAGCATCGGGCATTTACTACTATTCTATCATCTGTTGTATTTCCTTCAATTCATGTATGTTGTTGTTGTCATGGAACATGTTATAAGACCTATGAATCCACTAGTGTGTAGAACACTTGTTGCATGGTTTAGTATTTAAATACTCTTAAACTTCTGTGTATTACCATTTCCCACCGTTGTTAGGGTTGTTTCCTGCGTATTTTTGTGAACCTCTATATTTTCTCAGATCCTATTGTTGTTGTTGTTACCGCTCGCTGTGTAACATTGTTTCTTTCTCTGCTCTATATCCGCGATATGTATATTGTTGAATTCCGTGTGTGTTGATTAGCCTTGCGGCATCCCCGAGGGTCGAGTGGCGGGTATCCCTCCTCGGGATTGTCAGCGGCGATTGTCGCGTCTCCGTGGGCCCGCTGGGTCGGGCGTGACAATTTTATTGGTATCGAGCTACTGGGTTTAGACTAATAGTCAGAACTTTGTTCTTGTCTTTAACTGCCTTCCGTAGTAACTCAGTGGATCCGCTTAGAGTTGAGCATGTAGCATTGTTGCATATAGGAATTGATTTTGAAAAGTTCTTTTGGTGTCTTTTTTTCAAGAAAATGCCAAGATAACGCCTGGCAAGACACGCAGCTGAGCAGCTTGCTCCCCGCCGCTGAGCCTACCATCGCACCGCCTAGAGGCGGACGGCGTGGAGTGCCATCTCCACTCGCCCCTCCTTCGCCGCCCAGGCAGGAGGCCAATTCTAGGCATGCACCGCCAGTAGCAAAAGCTGCCAGCATGCTCCTAGAGTACCCGAGCTCCCGCGCCCTGCACCCCAGCGCCCGAAAGTTAGCTCCGTCCGCAGAGGCGACGCGAGCTTTCGTAGCCTATTGGGACAATCGAGATAGGGCAAACTGACCCATCGGAGTTCGGAGACTTCATGAGCTTTTGAGCATGCATGGAGAGGATGTACCGATCAGCCAGCCCACACGCTCAAAGACCACCCCCGACGCAGCTGGGCCCCCTAGTCCCCGCAGAGGACAAGAGGGTCCAGCCCAGTAGTTTGTTCTTGTCTAAGCTCTCAAGCGAAGCCCGACGCTAGGGTCAGTAGCTTTTTTGATGGCACGAGCGATGCCATGGTTGCCAAAGAGTGGCTAAAGCGTGTGATAGCTACTTTCGACGTACATGGTTCTAGAAGAAGACCCCGAGGCTCAAGGTTGCTACGAGGTTACTTGAGGGCGAGCCGAGTTTGGTGGGAAAGTCCGAAAGGTCGCTCCCGTGTTGTTTTGAGTTGGTCGATTTTTCAGAGGGAGTTTGACGAGGAGTACTACACCCGCTTTCCATAGAGACCGTAAAAAGGCGTGGAGTTCATGCAAATCAACCGTGGTAGCGGATCCGCGATGTAGTATGAGACGTAATTAAAGGACCTAGCAAACTTTGTACCGTAACCGGTAGGTTCTCGAGGAAGTTCTATGTTCGAAGCTCGAGGCCGGACCGAACCTCGGCGTCGGGAGAGGATGGCGATACAGAAACCGTAACTTTAAGGAAGTAGTGCAATGGCCCCTTCGAGCGTAAAAAGTTGGTTTTGGAAGGCGCATCGAATCCGAGAAAGCATCAGCAGAGGAGAGGTGCGTAAATGAGTCAACCCTCAAAGAAGAGCAGAGGTGAGAGTTCATCTAGTGGTGCACCTTCGCCTGGTTTCTTCGTGGTTCCACCGCCCGCACTCACGGGCAACAGAGTTCACTACCTTCGAGCAAAGGTGTCGTACAAGATCGCAGGAACTATGCGACTGCTGTTGGAATTGTCATAAGTTCCATGGAGGACGATGTCGAGAACCGCGCAGATGTTATCAAGCGTGGACAAGCTGGATCACATCGAGACGCAGCATGTCCCACCGCCGACCCGTGCGGGACCCCCTGCTCCGTGACTTAATCCAGTCATCCTACTCGGGCCTAGAGGTTCACACTGCGGCTCGTACGCACTGCACCGCTGCATGCATCCGTCAGCCGCAGCAACACCCCTCAGTCAGGTGGATCACGCCAGCAGACTAGATCTCAGACCAGGATCTTTGCCCTGACTAATGAAGAGCCCAAGTGTGAAGCGGACATGATCACAGGTACAATATCTATCTTTTTGTTTGATGCATGTGTATTGTTAGACTCGAAATCATAGAGGTCTTTTGTCGTAAGAAGGAAATTTCGAGGGCGTAAATTTTTCTTAAGGGGGTAGAATGTTATACCCAAAGTGTTTATCGTAGATTACTATAGCCCATTTCTATAGATTTTTCAAACTCACATCAGAAAGTGCACCGATCCTCAGTAGCAAACCGGTCTCAGTAGCTGACTTGTTCTTGTAGAAGCCTCGGTTTAATAGAGGCTCGGCATCAGTAGCTACTCACATCAGAAAGTGCACCCGAAAAATTTTTCCCCTTAAAACATTTCTTCTTCTTCTTCTTTTCTTCTTCTCTTCTTCTTTCCTTGTCTTGGCCGAACCTTCCCATTTTTCTTATTTTTTTCCGCTGAAGTTTTTCCTGCGAACCAAGCATCCTATCTCTTCCTCCTTCACCATTGAGCTTGGTAAGCATAGATTTATGGTTTTATACCGTATTTATTCTTGTATTTTTCCTTGTTTTTAGTCAAAAACCTAGAATTTCTCCATGGATTTGCATGTTTATAGGTTTAAATTGAAGCCATTGAATTGTTGATCTTGTGTGAGAATGTTGTAGAAGAAAATTTGTGATTTAGAGTTGTAAAATTGGGAGAAAACCATAGTATAGGGCTCGGTTTCTATCGTAGCAATTCCCGAGGTTATCGTAGCACCGGAATATTTAGTTGTTTCTTTGATTTCTTTTGGATTA
The DNA here is from genome assembly GCF_009730915.1 of Dioscorea cayenensis subsp. rotundata. Taxonomy (NCBI): domain Eukaryota; kingdom Viridiplantae; phylum Streptophyta; class Magnoliopsida; order Dioscoreales; family Dioscoreaceae; genus Dioscorea; species Dioscorea cayenensis. Next base: position 3,247,563 of record NC_052480.1, on the reverse strand, counting down.
GATTGAAGCTAAAAACCCCTAGAAACTCATTGGGAACCTTTTAAACCTAGTTTTGAGCCAACCCTAGGATCGAATTAGGGTTGTTTGTTAGAAAAACTTAGGGTTTTTTTCTTGTTTGTTTTGTTTTTTTGTTAAATTTTGTTGTATTTTTGTTATGCTTTGGCAAGGAGAAGAAGTCTTGGATCGAGGCAAAAGGCTTAGTCGAGGAGTAGCTTCTGAGGAAGATAAATTGCCGATCCCGTGAGTGGAATTATTTAGCATAGCTTTTATTAGAAGAATGCCAATAGCTATATATATATATATATATGCATTTCATGTTTTAAGTAAGTTTTATTGATTTATACTTGTTTGGTAAATTGGTGAATGATAATTATTGTTGAGGCAAATCTTGGATGTCTCTTTTTGGCTTTTTGTTTTGTTATCGTGGAAATTGTGATTGATATATGTATCCATGAGTTTGTGAAATCTTTTATTTTTTGTTTGAAACTTGAGTTTTGTTATGGAAATCTTTGATTTGGTGAAATCCTAGGCTTGAAACAAATTTTTGGATTGTTGAAAGGAAAAGGATTTCCATGTTGTTGCTTGTGTTGGGACTTGCAAATTATTTTTGTGTTAAAAAGTTTGGGCTTTGCTTATGTGTTTATCTTGTCCTCGTGCAAATGGCCGAGGTATTCTTGATTTATGATCATGGATGGATATTGTACTCCGAGTGGAGTTGTATTTTTATTGTGGTGATTGTTTTGGTGATATCCTCATCGCGAGTAGGGCGGTCTTCACGGCCACCCTATTGAGGTGGCGTGTCGACCGACTGATTACCACGAGGGCCGCCTCGTGGGAGTGTAGAGCCCTCGATCGGATATTCATCGGGTAGCCGAGTCACCAACCGGTGAACTCGATGGGTCAACGCTCAAGGGCATGAGTACCTTGGCGGCTCGAACTCAGCCATGGCCACGCGAAGGTTTAGAGAGTTTTCTAGACCATATTATGTTGGGTGAGTGTTGGGTATTGTGTTTATTTATTTCAAACCCATGATATTTTTGTTGTTTTACTTGTATTTAAAAACCATGCTTTTATGATTTTTTTGTGTTGTAAAACCCTAGTTGGGGTAAAAAAAGAGTTTTCTTGGTATTATTATGTTTTTTTAATTCTCTTGAAGGCTTCTATTATATGTAATAATGTTTCTAAACTTGTATCACTTTGGTAAAGCATTTATTTTGATGATTCATTATTATTATTTTTGCTGTTGGTATATTTTTCTGCTAAGGTTGTGCTAACCTCCCCTCACTGAGTAACTTGAGTTACTCATCCCTCTTTCTTTCTCCCCGATCTGCAGTGTAGTAGGTGTGACCGTGTGGCAACAGATCGGGCATTTTACTACTATTCTATCATCCGTTGTATTTTCTTCGGGCTCATGTATGTTATTATTGTCATGGAACATGTTATAAGACCTATGGATCCACTAGTGTGTAGAAAACTTTGTTGCATGGTTTAGTATTTAAATACTCTTAAACTTCTGTGTATTACCATTTCCTCACGTTGTTAGGGTTGTTTCCGTGTATTTCGTGAACCTCTATATTTCCTCGTATCCTATTGTTGTTGTTCTACTCGTTGCTAGTAACATTGTTTTTTTCTCGCTCTATATCCGCGATATGTATATTGTTGAATTCCAGGTGTGTTGATTAGCCTTGCGGCATCCTGAGGGTTGAGTGGCGGGGTATCCCTCCTCGGGATTGCTGCGGCGATTGTCGCGTCCCGTGGGCCCGCGGGTCGGGGCGTGACACTTAGAACAAATTATCTATGCCACCACTTGTGGGCTTTGTTTGGAAGTACATGGCAGGGTCGTGTGCTCTATATCCGGGATTTGGGCTAGGTTTGCAAGTTGATGATGCTCGGCCCAAGGACATGGATGAGGAGGTGGGGGAGGAAAATCAATCGATGGTGAAAGACTCGCAGGGATGAAGATCTTGACTCGGATGACTTGGTGACATAATTTGAACGCCATCTTAGGGAACTAATGCCAAGCCTTCCGGAGGATAGCGCCCGTGGGCTTTCAAAGCAAAACTAAAGGGACCAGGGAAAAGTGAAAAGGCGGGATCGAAACCTTCAACCAAATGGATGGAGGATGTTGGTTTTGCTTCGGAACTGCCGAAGTCAGCTAAAAAGAAGCTAGCTCAGGTTGGCACTGGGGAAGATACGTCTTCCAAACCCCTGCTTATTTCGATCGATCGATATGTAAATTTTTGAATTATTGCAATGCTTGTGGCATTACTTTTTTCTCGAGTCCGATACTCATATAATTGATTGTATTGCTCATATTCGCCTGTTAGAGAATACTAAATCCGCCCCTTCTAGGGGACAGGCGGAGCACTCCTTGGAGGTCCGTGAGGTTTAACTTGTTTATAATGAATGCCATTACTTGGAACGTGAGGGGTCTACTAGACCGGCTAAGAGGTTTTTAGTTAAGGATTTCCTTAGTATGCATTTTGCTACTTGTGCTGCCTACAAGAGTCCATGTTGGAGGAGATTCCGCCTGTGTTGTGGCGTGAGATTGGTGGCTACCGCATTGATCATTTTTCCTTCTCACCGACGTGAGGCACGGCTGGTGGTATCATTCTGGAGTGGAATAGTGTGATCTTGTCGGGCAACCTTGTGCAAGTGGGTGAGTTTAGTGTGACGGTGGACTTTTGCTTGCTTGAAAGATAATTTTCGTTGCGTTGTACAACTGTTTATGGCCCAAACACTAGAGCCCGCAAGAATGATTTTTGGGAGGAACTTAGGAGTTGTGTTGTCTCCAATAATGTCCCCTGGGTTATCTGTGGTGATTTTAATGCTATTTTTGCAAAGGAGAATAAATCTTCGGGTGTCCCCTGTTTGGTGGATATCAGAAAGGCTACTTTCTTGCTTCAAAATTTAGGGCTCCGCAAGCCACCTTCAAGAGATTTACTTGAATGAATGGTCAGACTGGCCCACTTTGGATATTATTTAAATTTTTTATGTAAACCTGTGGATCATATTTTCCGTCCACATTGTCTATGGCGTCTTGCCTTTCAAAAATTTAAAAAAACTTTCATTTTAAAATAATGCACAAGGCAAAAAAAAAAACATGTGATGATTATCCGATTTGATCTTTCTTCCCTGTCCAAAACACGACTGAGAAACTCTGGTGTCACAACATCAGCCTCTATCACTTTCAAAAAAGAACTTATTCCAAATTGGGTGGCCTTTGTTTGCAGCTCCAACAACTTTTATTTTATTTTATTATTATTGTTTTTTACAAATATTTTATCATCATCATTATTATTATTATTACAAATATAATAACTGCAGTTAGAAATTTGTGCACAACTGAAAATTGAGCCACTATATGCCCTCATCCAGTAAAATTGGGTTTGAATTATATATTCACACTCAACTAGGGACTTATTGTCATCAATGTGTTTAGTGGGATTTGAGTTCTAATAAATCTCCAATTAGATTTTAAGTCTTTGAAGCAGAAAAAAAAATTGAATAATTTAGGGCTCGCATGGCATTGTTGTCAATTCTAAATTTTGGAAACAAAATAAGAAAAAACACGTTTGGTAAGGTATTTTTATTTCCAAAAATTTTGAAAATAACGCCTATTTTTTTCAAAAAAAAAAAGTGAAAACAAACTTTTTATGTTTTCAACATTTTTGGAAACATTTTCAAAACTCTTCCTCCCACTATCACTATGAAACCTCTTCTCTTCTACTCCTCTTTCTCTCTCTCTCTCTCTTTTAATTTTTAATTCCATTTATTATTTATTTTTTATTTTTAAAAATATCAACTTTTTTACAAATTAATACTAATAATTTAAAAAAAATATATTCAATAAAAATATTTATAAAAATTATTATTTGGGCTTGATATTTTACAAATTAGTTTATATAGTATAAAAAATTATATTTTTATAATGTATTTATGAAAATTATTGTTTTACCCTTGAGTTTTATAAACTAGGATAAAACATTATATATATATATATATTATTTTTAAAAATATCTAATTTTTTTACAAATTAATACAAATAATTTTAAAAAATATATTTTTAAGATAATATTTATAAAAAATTATTATTTGGGCTTGATATTTTATATGTTTTGTTTTTCAAATTTTTAAAGTATACAATAGTTAGTGTATTTAAAATATGTTTTTGTTATAAAAAAATTGAAAAAAAAAAAAACAGAAACAAAACAAAAGCGAAACAAAAACAAAAAAACCAAAAAATATAAACAATGCCAAATTGTCACGCCCTGGCACGATGGGGAACCAAGATGCGCGCCAAGGAGGCGTGACATTGTGTCATGACCGAGAGGGAAGAGAGGTATCTTCCCACACTTAGAAAAATTTCTATCATGTAAACTTATAGAAGGTTCATGAAGCATCTTGAACCATGTAAGGTCATATAGAGTCTTCTAGAGAACTCTTGTATTTTTCATATATTTTTCATGTAATTGTAGGAAGAATATAGAGAGTTCTAGAGATCTATATGGACCGTTGGATCAAAAAGATCTCAACCGTCCATTAGGGGCACCTTTTGGCCTATAAATAGCCAAAGGGACTTCATTTAGTAACTAACCAAGTTTCCAAAGCAATTCAAGAGTTCATTCCCACAACACTTCTCAAGAGCCATACTTGTTCAATTTTAGCCACCAAAGGTTAACTTTCTTGCCGAGGAATCAAAAGTGGTCGACTTGATCAAGCTCAGTGATCAAGTGCCGCACGGAGTGATCGGGAGAGAAGTCCGAGTCCGTGACAAAGTGGTATCAGAGCTTTGGTTCAAGCCATGGCATCCCAAAGCGAAGTTACTCACGTCGGCAAGGAGACCAAGATGACCAAGAAGGATATGATGGCCGAGATGAACTCAAGGCTTGCCAAAGTAGAACTTGCCATGGGAGAAGAGCAAGACAAGTTTGAAGACTTTTGGCTGAGCGTGTCGAGGAACTCGAACGGGGTAAGGACGAGTTCCGGGAGGAGATGCAAGGAGCCTTGAATGTGGTGGCATCAGAGTGCCGCACCCTCATCAAAGCCTTGGAGAACACCCTTCTTGGTAAGATTAGTGGTCTTGAGGCCAAGGTGGCAAAATTAGAGGCGGAGCTCAAAGAATCCAAGGAAGAGCTAGCTATTTGCAAGAAGGCAATTGCTCAAGGGGCAAGCAATGTGGTAAGTCCCACTACCCCAAGAGTTGATGTTCCTAAACCTAGATCATATAATGGTTCTAGGAATGCAAAGGAGCTAGACAACTTTATTTGGAGTCTTGAGCAATACTTCAAGGCACTTGGCATTATGGAGGATGCCAAGAAAGTGGAGATGGCTACACTCTACTTAGACAACACCGCAATGGTGTGGTGGCGAAGGAGAAGTGTGGACATCGAGAGGGGGACTTGCAAGATCAATACTTGGGCGGAGTTCAAGAAGGAACTCAAGCGTCAATTCTATCCGGTGAATGCCGAGGATGAGGCGCGTGGAAGACTTCGGCGACTCCAACACAAGGGAAGCATTCAAGATTATGTGAAGGAGTTTACCGAAGTGCTCTTGGAGATACCGGACTACCCGGACAAAGAAGCACTCTTTGCATTCATGGATGGATTGCAAGGATGGGCCAAGAGGGAGATCCATAGGGCACGGAGCTCATGATCTTGCCACCGCAATCGCCATAGCCGAATCACTCATAGAACTCCAAAGGGATGAAAAAAATCGAGGTCACCTAAGGAGAAGGGTGATAATGGCAATGGTGGGGAGACAACCATCATGAAAGCAAGGAGCACAAATTTGAGAAGGGCAAGTGGAACTCCAAGACACCTAATGAGCCCAAGGATGGAGGTAAGAAACCAATCCTTAAGTGTTTCTTTTGTGAAGGTCCCCATAGGGCAAGAGAGTGCCCAACCAAAGTCAAACTTGCCGCCATGATCCAAGAGATGGAGAGGCAAGATGATGAAGAGAAGGAGTCACCCTATGAGTTGAAGATTGGCTCCATGCAAATCATCAATGCTCTCAAGGCACAAATGGAAAAGCCAAGGGAGAGTAAGGGCCGATTATTTGTGGAAGCCAAGGTGAAAGATCAAGTAATGAATGCTTTGATCGACCCCCGGGCGCTACCCACAACTTCCTTGAGGAGAAAGAGGCAAGGGAAGCTCGGTATCCCTTACAAGATGGAACATGGCATGCTTAAATCGATAAATGTGGAGCCAACACCCATCCATGGCGTAGCAAGAGGAGTCAAGATGAGCCTAGGAGATTGGCATGGTACCTTAGACTTCTCCATTGTGAAGATGGATGAGTACACCATGGTACTTGGTATGGACTTCTTCGATCAAACCAAAGCTGTGCCCGTGCCATTCACCGACACTATGTGGATATTAGAGGGCATGATGAGGATGGTGCCATTAAAGAGGGAGGCCCATCTCAAGGAGAAGAAGATCTCGGCCATGACCCTTGTGGATAATGGAGGACCAAGCTTCAATAAAGGCAAGTGGACCGAGTCAAGGAAGCCTCGCTCCAAGAAGCGACGAGGGCGTCGCCACGATAGGTGGGGGAGCTTGTCACGCCCTGGCACGATGGGAACCAGTACGGCGCGCCAAGGAGCGTGACATTGTGTCATGACCGAGAGGGAAGAGAGGTATCTTCCCACACTTAGAAAAATCTCTATCATGTAAACTTATAGAAGGTTCATGAAGCATCTTGAACCATGTAAGGTCATATAGAGTCTTCTAGAGAACTCTTGTATTTTCATATATTCTCATGTAATTGTAGGAAGAATATAGAGAGTTCTAGAGAGTCTATATGGACCGTTGGATCAAAAAAGATCTCAACCGTCCATTAGGGCACCTTTGGCCTATAAATAGCCAAAGGGACTTCATTTGTAACTAACCAAGTTTCCAAGCAATTCAAGAGTTCATTCCCACAACACTTCTCAAGAGCCATACTTGTTCAATTTTAGCCACCAAAGGTTAACTTTCTTGCCGAGGAATCAAAAGGGCTGACTTGATCAAGCTCAAGTGATCAAGTGCCGCACGGAGTGATCGGGAGAGAAGTCCGAGTCCGTGACAAAATGACCTTTAATTTTTAAAAATAAATTTTCTCTTTTCTATTGATCAAATGTATTCGCTGCGCGTCACCTTTACATAACCAATTTTGATTTTCAAATATGTTTTTTATTTGTGAGATCACTCTTAATTAATTTTTTAATTTTGAAGTTATAGTTTTTGCCAAAAAAGTTTATTGCAGATCAACTTGCACTGTGATGTTGATATTGTTATTATTTGAATGTGCTAGATAAACTTTGTATTTTTATCATTTTCATAGTAAAAATTATTTATTTATTTTGATAAATATAAATCAACCATAAGTTCTCAGTTATTGAGTTAAAAAAAACCCTCTAAACTTTTGTTTGGGAGAGTAATAAAATACCATTTTTTTTATTATAATGGTGGTGCAGTAGAGATTATTCATTTGGATGAAAACCTGTAGTTTTTTCCCACGTTAAAAATCAAGTGTTTTGTGATTCTTTATTTTGTTATTTTTATTATTGATTATTGATATTGTTTCCTGCTTAATTTATTAAGTCTAATTAAATAATAAATGAGGTAGGAGAAATTAATTCTAATTATTTAATTGAAACTATTGTAGTTTAAACTTTTCTGTCCATTACCAACTGGAAGTTAGGTGATGTATATTTATAATAATTAGTATTTAGTTAGAAGTAGGGATGTCAATTAGTCCCGGCCCCGACCGAGAACCGATTTCCCGTCCTGTTGGAGCAGGGGTCGAAGAATTTTTTCTGGGGTCGGAGACGGGCCAGGGCCGAAAAAAATTCCCCGTCGGATCGTGGCTAGGGCCGGGGAATATCCTCCCAGCCCCGCCCGAAATATTAAATATTTCATTTAAATAATATATATATATATTTCATTATTTAGTAAATTATTAATAATTAAATAAACATTAGTATAAAAATTAAATAAAATTTTAAACTTATATTAACTATATTACATTTTTTTTAATTTTTTTTAAATTTTACAAATAATTTATTGGTGATTGTGTATGTTGGTATTTTGGGCCCGTTTGGTATGATGTAAAGTTGTCACTTTCCCTGCAAAGTAAGGGGTGAATCTATTTCAAGCGTTTGGTTCTTAAAAATAATATGGTCTCCTTGTAATCACTTTCCACTTGACTAGGGAAAGTGATTCACAGGGGGGGTGGTGTGAAAGTGTTTACACCGTTGGATGGGAAAGTTTGGTAATTGTCAAATTACCAAACTACCCTTTATTACATAAAACTCTTTTTCGTTTGTTTTGTCTTTGAAATAACCCTAATGCGATCATATTTCCAATTCGGCGGAGAGTTGTCGCTTCTTCTGAATCGGAGAAATCCTATTAATATTTTTTTCTCAAGTTTGTTAGATTATTTTTGTGTTAAATTTTTTTGTTAAATTTTTTTGGTGTAAAATTCATATTTTAAATGGATCAAAGATAAATAAATTTCATATTTGTTTGGATAAAAATTTTTTTATTGGAGAATTTTTTTGTTTTTGATTAAATCAAATCTATGTTGAAATAATAATCCAACATGATAAGATAAGAAGTTGAGACATATATATTTTTACTTGTCCACGATTGTTTTTAATTCCCACGTAAAAAAATTGTTCTCTATTTGTAGTGAATCAAAGTTTTTAAAATATATGAGATATATAAATAAATATTAAGTAGAAGCATTCAAATCAAAATATTAATTCCTTAGTTTAACAATATTATTTCTTGTCTCTTTTTATCATGTTTTTGCATAACATATTTTTTTATTTTTATGGAATTTTTATTGTAGATATAATGGTGCAAACCTTTTTTTCTTATGTTCATAAATTCCATATTTTTGCTAATTTTTGTTAACTTGGTAAAAATTTATGTAAATGAAAAAAAGGATGCCTTTTTGATATTTAAAAAGTTGATGAAATTCAATGTAATTCATCAACATTTTTAGGGTTTTTGCTTTGCGAATTTCATACATTCTTTTTGAAAAATTGGTTTATTGAACTTCATATATCTTCTTTTTTTCCCTTTTTAAGATTTATGTTGTTGTAATAGAAAATCTTGAGTAATAGATATAATGTAGATAATAAAACTACTTTGAAAACAAAAGTAATGTGAACTAGTGTGGATAATAAAACACTAGTGTCGGATAATAAAACTGGGTGGACTTTGTTTTTGATTGATTTTTGGAGGGTTTTTTATGTATAAACCCTTGTAAAATCTTGATATTATATTCAGTCCTTAATTTTTTTCACAACCAAATCATTGATGAAAAAATATAGTTTACTTAAGCCATAAAAGAAAGTGAGATTTTTTTGAATGCCGAAAAATCCAAAAAACTTTTAAAATGATTACATACTGCAGTAATGTCTATTTTAATGTGTGTGTTTTATCGGTCTGTAAATCAAAATTAAATATTTGAATTTATGTGAAGAGTGTTTTAGATGGTGTCATCTAAATGTTTTGTTTAATTTTGTTTCTTTGGTTTGTGATTTGGACATATTTTATGTTTTGGATAATTAAAACAATATGTCTAGACTTTGTCGTACTTTTGAGTTTGGATTATGAATTTATGGTAATACTTTGAGCTATTTATTAATGTGTGATTGTTCATATGGAATGTGTCATGAATATTTGTTGGATAATATCAATTAAGGCAATAGATGTAAGAATTGAAACAAATAAAATTGTATGATGGACAATTAGGAACACATGGTGGTTTAAATCTATATTTTTTTAGTGTACTAAAAAAACATAAAAACCCCATTTGATTTTTTTTTTAATTTATGAAGAATAGGTTAATTATTATTTGGACTGAGTTAATAATATTATTAGAGTTGAATAAAAACCCAAATTTAGTAACTATAACAACTAAGGGCAAAAATGAGAATAAACCTAATTTTACATTGAAAACAAGTTCATACCAAACGTGAGAATTAAGTTTGCATGCAAAGTAATTACAATTTTGATTGGGATAACCAAACGTTGTAATGTTATTTTGCAGGTAAAGTAATTACATGCAAAGTCTTTCCCTGCAAAGACTTTACATGCAATTACTTTCCCTGCAAAATGCCAAACGGGCCCTTTGTGTTAAGTCATTTGTAAATAAGTTTCTCAATTATTAAAAATATTTTATGATATTTTTAGCAAATATTTTATAAATTTTATTTTAAATAATAATAATTTAATTAATTAAACGGGGTCGGGGAATCCCGAACCCCAAAAATCCCCACGAGGACGGGGAAAAATCCCCGTATTCGAGTTCGGAACTGGGTTCGGAGATGAGAATATATTTTTGGATCAGAGCCGGAAAATATATCCCCCGGTGAATCCCCACCACGTTTATATCTCTAGTTGGAAGGAGATGATACGGTCGCTAAGCGAGGTATTGAGCATAATTTTAAAAGGAATGTATAAATAAATGCACAACATCACCACATGGCAAGTGTCACGGCCTTCTCGATCGCCCCAACGATCACCGCGCGGCGCTCGTCACACCACCAAGGCGCCGAGCCAGCCTCCAATACCTGGAACCACAAACAGCCTAAGAAACTAGCAAGCAACCATGCCCTATCAAGTAAACAAGGCTAGTAAACATGCAAGCACAAGCAAAGACATCATGAGACGCCAAGTATAAGAGAGAAATCCGAAAACTCTCTATTAAATGAGAAGGAATACAACCAGGGCCAAGACCTAACCAAGAGATCATTAACCTCCCCCTTTCTAAGGGAATGAGAGCCATATATATATAGGGAAAACCAAGGAGAGGATAAGATCAGCCGAACCTTAAAGAGAGGCTAGGATGAAATCACTTGTCACATCAAAACAAGCACAGTGCTACAGTGCTGCAGTGCCGAGAAACACAACACTGTTCACTGCCTTACACCTGGATCGCTCTACAGTGTCAACCAATGGCACTCGCTCATCCAAACTCACCCATCTCCCTGAGAGCATCCCCTAGCCGATGCGCTCATCCACCTCCAGTGGCAGACGGCAGCTCGGGTCATACCGATATCCATCCGTAATGCTCCTAGCAAGGCTTCTCGAACTGCCGAGTACCCACTCTCGGAACTCAGATCCGCCACTGCGCCGCACCCACGCGCCCTCTCGGTCAAGTGCCTGCGCTCACGGTCATGCGCATGCACCAATTGTCTCGACAACAAGGTTCGGCGGGCTAATGCGCCCACTCTCGGTCATAACACTCGGCCACGGGCCCATGCGCTGCAAGGGCTGTCCGGCATGGGTCGTGCGCTCACACAGATTTGCCTCGACTCGGCACCACTCGATCGAAAGCCATACGGGCTGCCCGCCTCGCCGCCTCCCTCGCGACTAAAGCAAAGTGCCATCCTGCATGATATAAGCATCATATTGGATGGTGACCGTATGTAAGGGCACCGACCCTTACAGCAAGCTACTTTAGTAATTTATTTAAAATTAAGGGAAAGATGACAATGACATTCATTTAATAATCTCTCCAGTACACACATATCCCTTCAGTAAAACATTTCTCCAGTGCTAGATACGCTCAACTCTTTCTACTTTCTATAATTAAAAGCATCATTAAAACCAAACTTAAGTGTTAAATATGTTTGCGAAGGGATATCAGACAGACTTGTCTACTCGTGAGCAATCACAACCAACTTTTTGCCAACATTCAGACCTTTAAACAGACTAATTAGCGCTGCCGGCCCATTCTCTAGTCCTTCAACTTTATCTTCAACATATTTGATCTTGCCTTGTCTGATATCTGGTATAATTTTTTCCACAAATTCGTAGTATCGATGGTAGTAATAAAAAATCAGGAATCCCTTAAATCGGATTCGATTGGCGATAATGTGCATTAAGTTGTGCACACCCTCGGGTTTTTCAAGATTGTACTGAGAAATCATCCCGCAAGCAGAAATCCTGCCATGGGGTCTCATGTTCAGTAGCACGGCATCGAGCATTGCACCGCCAACATTCTCAAAGTATATGTCAATGCCTTCCGGGAAGTACCTGAACATCAAATGATGATTGAGTTTGTTAGCAGAATATTTAATTAAGAAGTAGAGGTATCACGTGATTGAAACATGTAGGACTAGGCAAGCAGGTATTCAGAAGTTTTGAACATTTCCAAACTGATTATAAGTTAGTGAACATTCACTGGACTGAAAAAATGGATCAGAACAACAGTTCTTGTTTTCAAAAGAACTTCTCCAAATGCAATGCCAAACATGCCCATTAGCCTGAAGGCCCTGAACATCTGCCAATTGATAAACAGCAACACAGAGAGGAAGTTTACAATAAGTTAAATAAACAACATGGTTCAAAACCATCATCACCTCTTCAACGTTGCATTCAAGTCAGGTTCCTTTCTATAATTAAAAGCCTCATCAAAATCAAACTTACTCTTGAGTAAGTCAACCTGGCCAAAAAAGAAAAGAAAAAAAAAAGAAGATGAACACCTCATCAGGACTACCCCTTGTTTGAATCATAAAACAATAAATCAAATAAAAACACTTTTGACCAAGCAGACCTTTTCATCAGAGCTAGCACTACCAACCACATAACAACCCATTAATTTGGCAAATTGGCCAACAAGCTGACCAACAGCACCTGATGCTGCTGATACAAAAACATATTCCCCTTTTTTTGGAGCACAAATCTCATAAAATCCAATATATGCTGTAAATCCTGGCATGCCTGCAGAAATAACATAGAAGTGATGCTACAAATTAACCAAAACTACCGGATTATGTTCCTTTAGAGTTTGAATACTATTACCAAATTTGGTTTATGTAGTCTACAAAAATTAATAACACTACTCACCTAGAATACCAGTGTAATAAGAAAGGGGAACATCAGTGTCTTTGATCTTGAAAAAGCTTTCAGGATATGTGATGACACTGTATTCTTCCCATCCTGTCATTCCCCAAACAAAGTCCCCCACACTGAAATCTGGATGCCCAGAATACACAACTTTGCTCACACCATTACCAGTGATTACCTGTCAAACAAAACATAGGCACTAATGCACTTTGAAGCTCTGAAGTAAAACTTTTTTTTTATTTCAATTAAAGTGGAGAAATCAAAATATAGTACATCAATAAAAATAACATAGTGCTTTGTCAAAAAAAATAAAAAAAACATAGTGAGGCCACTGGAAACCAAGATCAAAACAAGAGCATGGCTCACACTAGCCAGACTAATCAGACATCAATTCCAGTAAAATATATTTAGTTTTGATAAACATAGACAAATCATTTATTAATTAGTGTTGTTTTATGACTTTTAGAATAAAGCACGTAGAAGCTTAGATATAAAAGCACTTCTTCTGGGGCAATTTGTTAATTTTGAATGCTAATTTGATATCCCGTAAACACTCCTACAAGAACTTGGTGGTGGTTTTTGAAGAAAACCACTTATGCATTGTCAATAGGAACATCCCAATCTGCCATAGGTAGGACTTATACTTAATTATATATATACTGAAAACAACATGGAAAATAAAAAATAAAAAAGACACAATATTCGCTAGCATGCTGATATTTATTAAAATAAACAACATCATCATTTATATAAACAACATCACCCTATCAAACTAGAGGACTCTGTCCCCACAATCAAATGAAGTCTTTGACTTCCTCGATTCAATTAACACTAACTCAGATGAAACAACAATCAATTTTAAAAACTGACTAAAATGTCTATATATTTTTATTTTCAGTTTCAATCATGTTTGTAACCTATTCCACCTTATTCAACAAAGTTTTGGTTCATCCATTTATATATATATATAAATCATTCAGCCAATCAGAGTATTATCACATTAAACTAGAGATGAACAAATTTAAAATAAATAAACATATAATATATATATATATATCAGATCGAGCAACAAACTAGTACTAAAAACGAAAAAGAATGAACTTTTAAATTAAAAAAATAGAAAAATGGGAGATTGCGTCGTTTAATTGATAAGAATTAATACCGAGCCGGCGGCGAATTCGGAAACGTAGTTGGGTTCATCGTGCTTGGACATGCGGCTCCGCATGTAAGGATCGCAGGAGAGGTAAAGATTCTTGACGATCATCCCCGGCGATCCCTCAGGAAGTTTCAATTGGATGGTGTCGGAGTTGATGAGCTCCATGTCTGTCTCTTTGACGAACCCTGTGATGTAGTTCTTGAGGATAACCTTCTTGTTTGGCACCAGCTCCGCCGCCATTAATTGCTATGAGATTTTGAGCTCCAGCCACAACAATGGAGAAATGGCTTCTGGATTTTTGGGTGGAATAATTTTGGTGGAATCGGGGTTTTCACTTTTCAGTCACGATACAATCATAAATATTTGAATTTTAAAATAAATAAAATAAAATTTTGTGTTTGGTTTATTATTATTTTTTTTTATAATATCTGAATTGGTCCTCTATTTTTCTCTCTTTTTCCTTTTGGTCCCTATACTTAGAAATGCGCTCGACTAATCTCTCTACTCTTAAAAATAGTCAAACTTTGTCCCTCTACCCTTAATCTCTTCCCATTTAGTCCCTCTACTTTTGAAAATACAGCCACTAATTGGCCTATTTTAGAATAGAAAATACTAAGTAGAACCATTTTCAAGAGTGGAGGGATTAGTGAGACGCATTTCAGAGTAGAGGGAACGAAAGGGAAGAGAGAAAAGTATATGAGCCAATTTGGGTATTATACCTATTTTTTTATATTTTGAAATTGGTTTGTAAAAATAGCATCGGCTAGCGAGAAAGACAAGCCCCTTGCTCCGGTGACAAGTGAGCCAGATCTCCCCGATTGTTCTGGCGGCAAACAAGCCATATGATCCCTCCTTTGTTGATGCCAATCTTTGCTAACTATCTTTGGTTTGCACCATTTTTGTGAATGGTGTACTTTCTTTTCTTCCCCTTTTCTTGTGTCTTTTTTGTCATTAGTCAGGTTCACTTTTGGTGATCGGTTTTATGTTCTCTTCTATTCTTTTTTTAATGAATTGGTGTTTATCTTTTATTTTCAAAAAAAAAAAATGGCATTGTCATCGTAAAAAATATTATTTTAATAGATATTGTTTTAAAAACTTTAATAATTGCATTAATTATTTAATCTATTATTTTTATTATTAAATTAAATATTAAAATTATTATTAAATGATACTGCTTTCGTTCGTTAATTTACCTAATTCACACCCATTAAAAAAATTAATTAATATTAGTTGGTAACTTAAAACTTATAAAAATTATACTAACTTTCCAATACTACTCTTATTTAAAATATGTTTTGAAAAATATATGTAATTGAATCTAATTTATTAAAAGTTATAGAAGTATATTAAATATAAAAGATAAATTTAAAAAATAATATTTAATGTTGCACAAAATTTATAAATGGACAAATAAAAATGAACAAAGAACAATTCCAAAATGTGACAGGTAAAAATAAATGGAAGAAGTATTATTCATAGATAGATTTCTCGTAATATTTTTCACCACCCTCACACCATTCGTTTTCCTCCACCTCAAACCCAAGCTTCAAAAATGATCATCAACTACATAAGCACCTAGACAAGGAGAACCATGCTCTTCAACTTCGGTTTGGGCCAAAAACAATAAAAATGGGTTTGAGAGTACTTTAACTTCCTTTAAGGTTAGAAATTCACTAAAGAAATTAAACTTTAGTTTACTAGTAAATCCCAAATACATGTAAACAAACACTACTCTATGTTTTTGTTTTTTATTCTATGAAATATTTCTCTCTCTTATATTTTTATTGTTAAAATATCTATTAGAGAATATAGTATTTATGTAAATCTTCATCCATTGTATGATTCCAAAATATTTTGATGAAATAAAAATATACATTATCAGTGGCCGAGTATTTTATAAAATTAACACATGAAATAAAAATAAAAAATTAGGTACACCTCCCTGTGTTTTTGTCAAATCCAATATATATATATATATATATAAATGGCTACAAGTGCCTCTACTTAAAATGTGTTTAAAGGATAAATAAGTACAAAAATATATTAATTACATTAACTTAACGATTTCTAGAGATTTACTATAAATGACATACTAAAATAATAAAGATTTGTTATATATATCTAAAATAATATATTAAAAATTATATATTCATAATGACAAATTTCTCTACCATATAACGTTAGACAAGGAAAAAAATACCATTTTTTTTTAAAAAAAATCCACACTGAAATTGATTGAACAACATAATAGATAATGTCATTATGTGCAAGATAGCAACCATCAACCAACCATAGCATTGAAAAGGACCATCAACCAACCCCAACATTGAAAAGGAGCATTGAAAACGACACAGACAAGGCTCCATATGCACAATCTTTTCTTATTAATCCTCAACCACATTAATAGAGTGTTAAATACTCGACCTCTCTAATGACCCTAATGGGAGTCAAAAGTCTTTATTATTCATTCGGCTATTACGACGGTGATTTTAATTAATAAAATCAAACTAACGATTATATAATATATTCTCTAGAGTCCAAATTATTTGTTAGGGAGTTTTTTTTGTTTCAAATTAATTGCCAATTTAAGAATTCTATAAATAGTCATTATGATTTTCCAATGTTACCCATCTAATTTAATAAAATTTATTTAAAAAGAGAGTGTATCAATAAAATAAAAACCCTAAATATAAGGGTAAAATTGTCTTTTAATATTACTTCTTTTGAGCAGAGTTGTAGTAGCACTTTTGATATTTATGCAAATTTGAAACGTGACAGATAATTTAGACTAGATGGAGTATTAAGATATTTTATAATGATATTATTGAAAAATAATTATTTAAAAATGTTTTTATTAAAAATATTTATCAAACTAGCATTAAAATGATGGTGGGTTGGGCGGCAGAGATGGTGTTTTTCTTGGTATCTGATTCTCTATGGGGTGCATGATTAAGGTGATATTCTCAGTTGTTGATGTTTTTCAATTTTAAGTTGGGCTAAACTTACATTGTATTTTAACTTAGGTTAATTTAAACTATAAATTGCTCACTAATTTAAATCAGTCTAATTAGGCTAAACTAATATTGTATTTTCCTAATTTAAATTTTAAAACTGATCGAACTACCTCTTGGGGCCACCAAACACTCTGTGGCCACCAAATGCCTCTAATAAAATGTTTAAAAGATAAATGCTGGTTGAGCCACATGATAATACCCATTAGAGATATTCTAAAGACAAATTGTGGATATATTTTCTTAAAGGTTATATTTATTTATATTCTACATAGAACCCATTTTTATTTGTTATATAAATTTTATGTTGAAAAACTAATTTTATATTGAATGAAAACAAACGAAAAACAAATATCAATGATAGCAATGAATAAGAAAATAACTTCATGCATTGCTATCAATATTATAGCATTCATCAAGATAGCCAAACTCAGGCCGACCCAGTTTATTTGATAAAAAAAAATCAAGAATTGACCATACCCTTTAACTCAGATTTTAAATGATCCGTGGTACTCGAACCGGGTCCGACGAATCAGAATCGTTAAATAGGACCGGATCTCATCGCGATGATAGAAAAATAGACATAGTAAAAGTAGCGATGAACACTGGCATTTAATATGATAGAGAACATAAGACTAGAGTGAAAGAAAAGTATAAACAAAGAGGGAGATTGAGAAGTGAAGATGAAACAACTGCGCAGAGAGACAAGGGCATTTGTGAGGTATATGATTAGATATTTATTTTATTTTTATTTTTATTTTTATTTTTAAAAAAATATTTTGTAGTTTTAGGAAATTAGCGATTGTATATAAAATTAAAATTGTAATTATAAAATTAATTAATTATATTTTTTATTTATTATAAATAAAGATTATATTATATTATTATAATTATTAAATATTATAATATACTTTTAAATATTTTATTATTAATCCTGTGATTAATGAACCCTGAGCCCTTGACACTAGCAGGCCATTGGCCCGGTAAAATTCACGGATAAAACAGAGTGACTTTGATTATTATGAATTTGAAACAAGTTGCATTCTCAGCAGAGGAAAGGAAACAATATAAAACAAGAAATTCAGATTCATGTTCACTCTTCAGCAACAACAACCAATTGTTTCCCGATATTTTTTCCAGTAAAAAGTCCAACAAGAGCAGAAGGAGCATTCTCAATGCCTTCAGCCTTGTCTTCTAAGTATGTGATTTCTCCATTCTTAATGTAAGGTATAATCAGCTCCAGAAACTTGTAATAAAGATCAAAATAGTCAGCAACATTGAATCCTTTCATTGTGAGTTGTTTGGTGATCACTCTCACCAAGAAATGCACTCCTTCCAGCTTCTCCAAATTATACTGTGAAATCATTCCACATGCTGATATCCTGCCTTTGTCCCTCATGTTCAAAAGAACAGCATCAAGCATTGCACCACCGACGTTCTCGAAATATATATCTATACCTTTAGGAAAAGCATCTCCTTAATGAGGCTCTCAAGCTCTTCTCCTTCTTGTAGTTAAAAGCATCATCAAAACCAAACTTGGTTTTCAAAAGCTCAACCTTCTCATCAGAACCAGCAGTACCAACAACATAGCATCCCATGAGTTTGGCCAATTGTCCCACAAGCTGCCCAACAGCGCCTGATGCTGCTGATATGAATACATACTCTCCTTTCTTTGGAGAACATATCTCATTGAATCCTACATATGCTGTGAATCCTGTCATACCTGCACATATAACATGTTATTATATAAATGGACTGACTGAACTTATATAAATCATCTTCAAAAAAGCTATTTTTTATGACCAACATATATATCTTACCAAGGAGGCCAGTGTAATAAGAAAGAGGAACTTCAGTGAATGGGATCTTGAAAATTTTCTCAGTGTCAGTGATGAGACTATACTCTTCCCATCCAGTTATCCCCCATACATACTCCCCTTCTTTGAAATCAGGATGTCCAGATTCCAACACTTTACTCACTCCAAAACCTTTGATAACCTACACACACACACATATGTACATATCAAGCATTAAATACTCAAACAAACAAATGAGAAGAAAAACAAAGAGTGATTAAAGATAGAAACATACATTGCCAGGCACAAAAGCTTCAATGTAGTGAGACTCGCTCATCTTGGACATTAGAGCTCTCATGAAAGGATCACAAGAAAGGTAGAGGTTCTTAACTAGAACAGTATCCTTAGATCCTTCATGAGGAAGTTCAAGAAGGATAGTTTCATCAGTGACAACCTCCATATCACTCTCTTGCACAAACCCATTCACATACTTCTTCAACAACACCTTCTTGTTCCCCTCAACCACTCCTTTTTCATCTCCAAAAGCCATAACTCAAAGAAGAGATTTAGTTTAGCTTAGAAGTAGTTGATTTGATTGCTACTATACTTCTTCAATTCTACCTTGTAAGATCTACAATGAAGGTGTTCTCTCTTTGCCTCCTCATTTATACTAACTAATGACTGAAGGTGCTCATTGGCCTCGAAGGTCGCTATCAACAACTTCTTCTTTTCTTTCTTGGTTCTAGTTTCTCCTCACCAACTCTAGGATTTGTTTATTCTCTGGACAAGAATCACGTGTAAATGCATGCATTGTCACTGACCAACTATGAGCATTAAAGCCTTGGTAAATATGCACGTGTTGGTTAATTTTGGATTTGTTTAATTAATTATCATTTATCAGCATCCACCAACCGCTAGTCTCTATTCAGGCACATGCTGGTCACTGTTATTTGAAAGGGACCGATCTGGTCAATGCCAAAGAATGAGAAGAACCTGCTTTTTAAGCTCATTTTTAATGTATGTATTTTATCTTTATATTTTTAAAATATTAAATATAATTGTGACTTATCATACGCTAGAGAATATAGTTTTAGTTTAGGGTTAAAACAGGTTGGTGATATATGTAGCCTGAGAAGCTGATTATTTTTTTATGCCACATTACTTTACTTAATCTAGTATTTATATATCCGGGATTTTATTTATAAAGCATTACATTACTTAATATAGTATTGTTCTAAAGTCCTAATGTATATATCATATATTAAAATGTATTCACATGAATTTTTTTTTTTTGATAAAATGAATAAACCACAAAATTTGTTAAAAACAAAAAAAGAGACAACTCAACCAGTTTGATTGTTATATATATATATATATACAGTTAAATGAGGAGGGTTGTCATTAAATTTGCACTAATTATTTATCATAAATTATTATGTTAAAAATTACATTATTATTATTCTTTGGGTGAATTTTAATGAAAAAAAATCATAATAAACAACTACATTAATAAGAAGAGGAAGAAATAAAAATAATACAGAAAACTCCAACAGTTTTTTTTAAGATTAATTCAGTTTAAAAACATTAAAAAAAACAATGAGTGTTAATATATATAAAACAAACACTCATTATTGAAAAACCAGGTAGTGTAATTAATGCAAGAAAATAATTGGTGTAATGGGATCTTTATTGTTAAGAGAAGAAAAACGAGTGAAAAACAGAGAACAATATTTATCACAAGAGCAATGACTAAGCCAGACAAGAGCTTCATACATTGTGATGATTGCGATCATTATCAACTTAAACAAAAGTTATATTATCAATCGGAAAAAACACAAGAAAATCAAAAACTTCAAGTTGATTAAGTTCACTCTTCAATTGGGGTGTGATTAATTGAGTTCAAGCCAAGTCACAAGGTATTCAAGCTCAAGTGCTACTGAAAACTCGTCGTTTAATGCTTAGCTCGAACTCAATTAAGTTTTATTTTTCTAGTTTGAACTCAACTTAATATATAAATTAAGCTCCCTAAATTAAGCTTGACAAAAACTAATAAATTTGATTTAATTATAGATATTTTTAATTTTTTTTTTTGAATTAAATGTGGATAAACCACAGATTTATTAAGCTAAAACGATAATACAAAGATAAAGCCATCGCTCACCAGAGGTGAGGAGGAGAAGGGAAATAAGAAAAAACAGAGCAAGTAGAGAAATAAGCTAAGTAAACGGAAGTAGCCGTCTGGCAACTCAGGTCTACTTAGACAAATGTGGAGAAGCAACTACTCCTAAACAGAGCCAGGGTCAAGAGTACCAGCGGAGGAGGAATCTCTGGCGCTGAGGAAGTTGAGAGAACGCTTTATTTTCTGAGAGGCTTCGTTAAGAACTTGCTGATGTTTGTCTGCAGCAGAAGAAATCCAAGATAAAAGCATGTTAACAGATTTAAAAATAATGACTTGCTGCGATAAAGCATTCAAATGAAAAATACGATTGTTTCTTTCGATCCAGATATTCCACAAAACAATACGGGAAATGAGATCCCAAAGGATTTGATACTGGGGATTGATGGATGATAACCAGTTCGTCCAGAGTGAGGGAATAGATTGTGAAAGATGGATGAAGGCTAAAGCTTGGGAGAAAAAAAACCCAGATGCGTTTGAAAAATTCACAGTTAAGAAAAAGGTGATTCAGGTTTTCAGAAGCACTGTGACAGAGGACAAAGGTGTCAGATACATTGTAGGAAATACACCTTTTCGAAAATAGTTAGCAAGAGTATGAATTTTGTCTTCCCCAGCGAGCCAGCAAAAAAGAGTGATTTTGCTAGGGCATCGAATTTTCCAGAAAGAGGAATAAAGCTTGCTTCGTAATCCACCATCAATAAGAAATTTGTAGAATGATTTTACGGAGAAATTTTCACTTTTTTCAATGATCCAAGAGGGAGTGTCATCTAGAGAAGTGGAGCAGTCAGGAATAATTTCTAAAAGAGAGGTTAACGAGCCAGGAGGGTCTGGGGAGAAAAGGATCTCCGGGTTTCTTAGATGTTGGAAGAATTGCCTGACGGTTATCCGAGGAGTTAAGCACTGGGAGAAAAGGTCCGGCCAGAGATCTTTGTAGAGAATCCCAGAGTACCAGCGATCAAACCAGAGGGAGGTGTTAGCACCACTTCTGATAGATTTTTTCAAGCAAGAGCGGAAGGCGGGCAGGATGGAGGTGACACCTGCCTAGAAATACGATTTATTTCTGGGAGGAGGGTGAGACAGGAGTCCATTTGGATCGCTAGGGGAATAGTTGGAATGAATGATTTTGGCCAAGCAACTGTTAGGATGACAGGAGAATTTCCACCACCATTTCCCAAGCAAGGAAACATTGAAATCATAAATATTGAGGATACCCCATCCTCCCATGTTGCGAGGTCTAGTTATCGTGTTCCAAGCAATTAATCTGATGCCTCTCGGGCCCAGGTCAGGGCCTTTCCAAAGGAAGTCTCTACGAATCTTGTCGATTTCTTTGATCACCCAAATAAGTAGTTTGAAGACCGACATCCAATAGACAGGGACAGTAGAGAGAATAGAATTGATGAGAGTAAGGCGGCCCCCAAGGGATAAATATTTGGCTTTCCAAGGAGTGAGTCTAGAACGAACCATACTAATCAGGTTAACCCAGTCTAGACGTCTTGGATGCCGGCCAGAGAGAGGAATCCCAAGGTAAGTAATAGGAAGACAATTTTTGGAGCAGTTTAGGATTGACGCTGAAGATTCATGTGGTTGATAGCCAAAGTTGGTTGAATACAAGCAACTTTTCGAGAAGTTAATGGATAACCCAGATGACCCCTCAAATAGATAAAGGATAAGTTTGATGATTTGAAGGTCCTCCTGACCTCCAGCAGAGAATATAAGAAGGTCATCAGCATATTGGAAATGACAAAAATTAACCGACTGATTTAAGGGGACACCCACAAGGACTTTGGATTTAAGCGCGTGATGAAACATAGCGCTCAGAACGTTAGTAGCAATAGCAAAAAGGAGAGGGGACAGAGGATCGCCTTGTCTTAGTCCCCGTTTGCATCTGATATAACCCTGAATGCTGCCATTAATGATGAATTGGGATTTGGCGGTGCTCAGAATAATGTGAATCCAAGATAGCCATTTCGCTCCAAAACCTCTTGCAGCAAGAATTTCGAGGAGGAAATTCCAATCTAAAGAATCAAAGGCTTTAGCAAAGTCAACTTTGAAGGCGCATCCAAGAGATCCGCAAGTTGAAAATGATTTCGTGGGCCCCAACAATATTATCCGCAATGCATCTGCCTTTGATAAAGCCAGATTGCGATTCATCCACAAGGTCGTTAATAACATTGCTAAGTCTGTTGGCAAGGAGCTTGGAAATGATTTTACAAGTAGAATTGATTAGACTGATAGGTCTAAAGTCCGCAACAGATCCAGGGGAATTATTCTTAGCAATGAGAGCAATGTTGATCCAGTTAATACGCTCAAGGTTTAATGAGCCATCAAAAAAATCACTACAGAGAGTGACAATGGAATCCAGAAGAAGGTCCCAGTGTTTTTGAAAGAAGAGGATAGGGAATCCATCTTGACCTGGGGCTTTGTCAGGATTAAGGTCAAAGACAGCTTTTTTAATCTCATCAAAGGAGAAAGGGATTTCTAGATGGGAGAGATCGATTCTTTCTTTATATTCAAAGAGGAAATGCCAGTCGATAAGGAATCTATTGGTGATGGGGGTTCCAATGAGGGAGCGAAAATGGTCAGTGAAAATTCTGCCAATTTGGTCAATTTCATCGGTCCACTGATCGTTATGAAAGATGCGAGAGATGTGATTAAGATTTTTTCTACCATTAGCAACATGGTGGAAAAATTTAGTATTTGAGTCCCCTTCTTTGAGCTAGGTGATTCTGGATCGCTGTTTCCAGTAAACTTCTTCCTGTTTTAGGATTGTAAAGATCTCCGAACGTACTTGGGAAAGTCGAGTGTTTTCCTCCTCAGAAAGGGTTCTACTTTCGCTAATGGTATCAATTGAATTAAGTTCAGAAAGCAGACAATTTTTAAGGAGTTTAGAAGCGCCAAAGGTGTTCTTGGACCAAATTCGAAGTTTAGTTTTAAGATATGCTAATTTCTTGGAGATAATGAAGGCTCCACAGCCAACAGAATTTGTTTCTGCCCACCAATCAGTGATAAAAGAAATAATTTGAGAATCAGAGTACCAGAATTTCTCAAATTTGAAGAGGCGACGGCGTTTGAGGTGATCTCCAAAATCAAGACAAATGGGGGAGTGATCCGAGCCAAATCTAGGGAGAACAAGCTGGGTAGGTCTGGGGAATAAAGTGGTCCAGTTATGGGAGTAAATGAATCGGTCAAGTCTGACCCAAGTGGGATTAGTTTGGCCATTTGACCAGGTAAATCTTCTTCCGCTTATGGGCGGATCAATGAGATCAAGATCATTAAGAAACGATGAGAGGCGGATAAATCGCTATGGGCGATAATCCCATTGTTTTTGTCATCAGGGGTGAACACAGTATTGAAGTCTCCGCAGATAACCCAAGGAGTGGAGATGAGGTTACTAAGTGAGCGGAGTTCATTCCAAAATTTGGGTCTGATGGAACGGGAGTTTGGCCCATAAACACTAGTACAAGCCCAAGACAGATTATTAAGGCGACTAGTGAAACCAATGGAAATGGAGAATGAGCCCTTATGAATCAAGTGACCAATAAGAATAGAACTATTCCAAGCGATAATAATACCTCTCGCCGAGCCTATGGCCGGCAGGAAGTCATAGGAGTCGATGTGCTTGCCCCCGATAGAGCGCCAATAGGAGCAATGAATGTCCTGAAGTTTTGATTCTTGAAAACAAATAATGTCCGCATGAGAGTTTAGATTAACTTCCTTAACTAGATGGCATTTCGAAGGTTTGCCTAGACCTCTAACATTCCAACATAAAATTTTCATGAAGAAACATTTAAGGTCTAGATGGGGGCCTCTGAGGGGATCCCTTTGGGAAAAGCCCTCAATGTATTCAAGAGAACGTATTTTATCTAGGCATTTGTTTTTATGAGTAGGAGAACCTAGAAATTTAATGCCACAAGAATTATTGTAATTAAATAACTGAGCATCGGTCCAAGAAGAAAATACATAGTGGATAGGAGTGGGCGTACTCTTCTCTTGGATCTTCCCGGTATTTTTCTTAGAAGATCGCTGGAGGAAGAGGGACAACTCCGCTTTCTTTCATTCCAGCCTGACTGCAGTTTCTTTGGGTCCGCCGCCCTTCTGATTTGCTTAGGATCAGGAGGGGGAATGAAAGGTAAATTTTCTTCGGGCCTAACAAACTGGAGAGGTTTCAAGTGACATCGACCCATTTGAATATCAACAAGTTCACCGGAGTTGGAACTTGTTCAGCTTAGGGATGAGGTTATCTTCCTCCGTGAAAATATCATCTTCCACAAGATCATCTCCTAGGGTATCTTCTTCTTCACCCCACCAAGGAGTTCCTCATCGAAAGTGGTCATCAAGTGAAGAGATCCCGGGGAGCGGGATCAAGAGCTATAGAATTTATCCGAAAGTTAATGCTAGGGACCGTAATCCAGACTCATGGATCGAATATCCATTTGTAAATCAAAGGGCATGATGAAGTAAAAGAGGTTTAAGATGTACATGTAGATTCTCCCGATCAATGTAAGTAGTAAGGGTTCCTTGGTTGAATTATCGTGGATAGGAATGGAATCACGAGGTAACATCACGAGGCGATGGTTCTTAGGATAATAGGAATAATACGAATGGATGTTGATTATCTTGAGGAGTTAAGTTGATATCCCAAGGTGGATCGGAATAAGCGGATCTCGAGGCATGTCTGCGCTTTTAGAGATGGAGAGTAAGAGGTTGCTCATTTTCTAGACACTTGATCAAGATCTAAGGGATTGGATTTATTAGAGATCTGATCAAGATGAGAGGCTATAACGTGAGAAATCTCATCACGAGGCGAATGATGGGAGACAAGAGAGTTGCAGGAATCCTGGGAATCACGATCCCGAGGCAAAAGAGACGGAGGAATGGTTCCAAATAAAATAGGAGTGTTCTCATCCCGAGGCAAATCAACGCCATTGAAGAGCATCAATCACGCTATCGCATGGTAACAAAGGATGTTTCTCCTGAAGCTCCCTAGGAATCACCGGAATCTCGTGAGCGTCCCCACCGACGCCGGGCAAAGCAGTCGATGGATAGTGCTTTTCTCCGAGATTCAAGAGCAGCCTACCTGTCAGCTGGGCGAGACCGAGCTAGGCTCTCAGCCTCGCCAACCTGAGGATCAACGAGGGAGTAAGAGAGTGGTTCTTTTTCCCTGGAGAGCTTTAGGGATATAAGTTTGGCTGCTCGGGTCAAGTTAGATGGGTTCTGAGATGAAGTAACTGCCGCAGGTCCCTGAGTCGCGTTAGAACGGAGGGTGTGGGTTCCGTCGTCCACCAGTTTGACGATGAAGCTTCGAACGCCGACATCGACAGTGATCTCCAATGGGAAGATGATGGAGGATTTAAGTCTGACAAGGGTTCGGAGATGTTCAAGGGAAATGTGTTCCTTCTTTTGAACATAAATCAAATCTCCGATCGGGCGGAGAACTTCTACAATGGAATCCCTGGGCCCAACAATGGAGTGGGAGGTTGGAGATCCCGAATCCGGGCTAGAAGTTGCTCAGTGGGCGATTGAGTGCGAGCCGACTCACCGCGTCGAAAGGAGAGAGGTCGATGTCGCAGGGACCAAGATGCGAGTTCAGGGACATAGGACTTCTTTTCACCACCGAGGCAGCGTCTCTCGCTGTAGTTAATTATTAATATATAAAATAATTTTCATGAGAAATAATATAATATATATACTCATAAAAATACAATTATTCACTTAGGCTCAAGAACAATTGAGTCAAAAGTCAAATATATATATTAAAATACTTGAATTCAGCTTATTCACTACTTGAACTCATGCTCAACTCAATCATGATTGAATCGAGTTCAAGTTTTCTTTGAATTAACCATGAGCTCGAGTAACTTGATGAGGAGTAGCATACATTTACACTACTGCTCTGCAGCCAAAATAATCAATTGTTTCCCCCCATATCTATAGGTAAATAGTTCAACAAGAGCAGTAGAAGCATTCTCAATTCCTTATTTATAAAAATTTAAGAAGTTACACATTAATATCATAATTATAATTAATATGTCGAATGAAAAGAATTACAAAATAAAATACTCAATAAAAAGGTATGATCAATAATTATTATAAGGCAAGAAGTAGTAGCTAGAATTGTTTGTTGCCTATGTATTTTTAAGAAGAAAAAGAGGATAAACCACCATGTATTGAAAACACATGAATCAGAATGCAAAGACGAAAGTACAGAAAGGAAAAAAACTACAGAAGACTCCCAAGACCGGCAAACATAAACAAAAAATACAACCAACAAAGTCCACAGGACGTGGAGGTAAACAGGGACAAAAAGGAATCCTTTCATTACTCGTCAGCCAAAACAACCAACTGTTTTCCCACATTTTTGCCAGTAAAGAGTCCAACAAGTGCAGCAGGAGCATTCTCAATTCCTTCGGTCTTGTCTTCTAAGTATGTGATTTTTCCATTCTTGATGTATGGCATGATCACCTCCAAAAACTTTGGATAGAGATTGAAATAATCACCCACAAGAAATCCTTTCATTGTGAGTCTTTTGGTGATCATCTTCACCAAGAAATGCACACCTTCAAGTTCCTCCAAGTTGTACTGTGAGATCATTCCACATGCTGAGATCCTACCATTGTCTCTCATGTTGAGAAGAGCAGCATCAAGCGTTGCACCTCCCACATTATCAAAGTAGATATCTATACCTTTAGGGAAACACCTAAATGAAAATAAAAACAAAAATAGTAAATTAGAGATATATA
Organism: Dioscorea cayenensis subsp. rotundata; assembly: GCF_009730915.1. Taxonomy (NCBI): domain Eukaryota; kingdom Viridiplantae; phylum Streptophyta; class Magnoliopsida; order Dioscoreales; family Dioscoreaceae; genus Dioscorea; species Dioscorea cayenensis. Next base: position 3,219,836 of record NC_052480.1, on the reverse strand, counting down.
TATATATAATACAATTTACATATATCCATACATAGGCTAAAATTTGCCCCCCTACAAGAAGTTATGCTTTTTTTTTTTTAAGGAATGAAAGGGTACTTTCCCCTTTTAATTTTAATAAGATCTGTTTTTAATAACTTCTTTCCTCAAATATTTTATCCTAAGCAAAAAATATTCTAATTATATGATTGAATATATTGTGAAATATAAATTTATTTAATGTTGAAAAGGTAAATAAGAGTTGTCATTAATGAAGGTGTATATATATATATATATATATGACCGGAGCGAATTTTGATGATAGAAAAAGAAAACCTCTTCAATGCTGCGCCCAAGCTTTTCTCCTTCTTGTAATTAAAAGCATCATCAAAACCAAACTTGGTTTTCAAAAGCTCAACCTTCTCATCAGAACCAGCACTACCAACAACATAGCAACCCATGAGTTTGGCTAATTGTCCCACTATCTGCCCAACAGCTCCTGATGCTGCTGATACGAACACATACTCCCCTTTTTTGGGATTACATATCTCATTGAATCCTACATATGCTGTGAATCCTGTCATACCTACACATGCATATATATGTACAATTCCAAAGATGTTATACATATGGACTGATTGAACTTACATAAATTATCTTCAGAAAAATAATTTTTTTAAGACCAACATGCATATCTTACCAAGAAGGCCAGTGTAATAAGACAGAGGAACATTAGTGAATGGGATCTTGAAAATTTTCTCAGTATCAGTGATGAGACTATACTCCTCCCATCCAGTTATTGCCCATACATACTCCCCTTCTTTGAAATTAGGATGACCAGATTTCAACACTCTACTCACACCAAAACCTTTAATAACCTACATACATATATGTATACAGATATCAGACTATAAATAATTATTAAACAAAATAATGAGAAGGAAAAACAAAGAGAGATTAAAGAAGGAAATTTACACTGCCAGGCACAAAAGCTTCCATGTAGTGAGACTCACTCATTTCCAACATTAGACCTCTCATGAAAGGATCACAAGAAAGGTAGAGGTTCTTAACTAGAACAATATCCTTAGATCCTTGAGGAAGCTCAAGAAGGATAGTTTCATTAGTGACAACCTCCATATCACTCTCTTCCACAAACCCATTCACATACTTCTTCAACAACACCTTCTTGTTCCTCTTAACCACCACTCCATTTTCATCTCCAAAAGCCATAGCTTAGAGAAAAGTAGTTTAGCTTAGAAGTAGTTAATTTGATTGTTACTCTTGTAAGCTCTGCAATGAAGGTGCTCCCTTTGCTCTCCCATTTTATAGACTAATGACTGAAGCTGCTTAATTGGTCTTGTCCCCTGGTAAATTCTTTGTTGCTATCCTTTCTTTCTTTTTTCTGGTTTCGCTTCGCCAACTCTTGGATTTGTTTATACTTTGGACAAAGATCTTGGATTTGTTTATTCTTTGGACAAGAATCACGTGTACATGCTTCTTTATTTTTGTCATTGATCATTACAGAGCTGGCCCTGGTAAGGCCCCATTAGGCTTTTGGGCTTAACAATTTATTATTTTTTTAAAAAAAATTTACAAATTTATATTTAAAGTTTTCATTTATTATTATCTTATCTTATTTAGAATGTTGGTGATTAGATTTTTAAATATAAAACATATCTTATTTAATTAATTTATAATAATATTAAATTATATAAATTTCATCTTAGTATCAACAATATGATTTTTTTAAAATTTTATTATTATTATTATTATTGTTGTTGTTTTATCCACTTAACCATATCCGTAAACATCATATTTTTTAAATAAATATAAAAGTTGTTTTTATTAAATGATTTATGTTAATATTAAAGTATATTAACTTTACCACTTGGCTCAAATTTTTTTTATTATATAATTTATTATTTAATAAAATAATTGAAAAAATATATATAATTTTGCATAAGACCCATGTTCACTGTCACCAACCATATTAACCAACCAAACGTGAGCATAAATATACTAATAGATATGCATAAGCTGTTCAATTTAATTTAGAGTCGTGTGTGGAAGGAGTAATATTCATCCATTGTTTTCACCCAAAGTATTATTTAAATGGGTTCATTGTAGAAAAAAATTGTACTCATCTTTTTAATAGTTGGATGAATTTATTAACTCAATATGGTTCTTAAATTTTTTTTTAATATGTATATAATAAATTTTTTTGTCTGATATTTGACCGAGTTAATAAATTTTTAAAAATTAATAAGTTATTATAACTGATACATTTTTATACTTATTAATCCCTTAATAATTTTTTAAAATAAAAAAAACACTTGCCATGGTAAATAAATAAAAAATTTGTGGGAGATTTTTGTTATCTGGTTTTAAACAAAAAAATCATTGTTTTATTCTTTGGACAAGAGTCATGTGAGAGCATATACTATAAAGGCACATGTTGGTCACGATTGGATTTGTTTATTATTCTTTGAAAGGAATCGATGCCTTTTTAACTTTTTAAGGCAATCCCAAGGCATGAGACACATTGTCAAATGGTTTATATATGATATATAAGTAATAAAGTGATGTTCTTAATATATCTTAATTTGTTCTAGATGCAATCTGAGTAGGCCTTTGTAGAGATGGCAATTGCATCTCACCCCGACGTAGATGACCAGCATTCGCATCTGGGCCAAAGAGGTATTACCCCTTTCGACCTGCACTGCAGGAGTAAGAGGTAGCTACCCGTTAGTTTTTGAGATGCACGGGTCGGTAGAGGCAGATGCTCTCACCGTAATACCCTCGAACTCGTGGATAAATCGTTGGAAAAATATATTCGGGGATGTACACATCGGGCCAGAAGATTTTTGTACTGTAGTACTTGTGGTAGAAACCCGAGTTGAAATGCAAGGGACTTAAACGTAAAAAGCTTTTTAAAAGATTTTTGGGTTAAAGAATAAATGAAAAGGATTGATATAAAAATGTTTCCGAAAACCAAGGACTGAAAGGTAAGATGGAGGGATCTTTTTGAAATATTGTGTTATAATCCAGGGACCATTGGATAATTTGAAAGGACCTTTTGAGAATACTATTTCATAACTCAAGGGACTATTAGCGGTTTTTTCAGGGACTGTTTTGTAAGAAGTTAAGTTTTTTGAGGGACTAAAAGTGAATTTCGGCTGAAGAGTTAATTGAGAGAAAAATCTGAGAGCACATGGTTGCTTCTATCTTCTCCACCATTTTGCTACAAGAACTCAGAGAGTTAAAATGAAGAAATGGGAGAAATTAGAGGTTTTTAAGGAGAAAGATTTTGGAGATCGACGGAGGGAGTTCAGGAGCGAGTACTTGCTTGGTAAGGGGTCTTCTTTGGTGTTGTTTTTGTTTAATGTTTGTGTATGTTTAGATGTATGTATTTTGGGTTAATTTAGAGTTCAAATAGAGAAGATAGAGCTCTCTCAACATCAGAGTCTCTCAACATCAATAGCTAAAGAACAAGCCAATGAGAACACCTTATAACCTCTCACGGTCGGATTATGGTCATAAGCTCATCCAAAGAATTTTGCGGCATGTTTATGTTTAAAGAGGATCATAATTAGGTGAGCAAAAAATCCGGATCGATGATCCAACCGATATCCGGCCACAATTTTGGGTACCCGATCCAAAAGAGTCCTTGGCATCATCCAATTTTAAGGTAAAACCGGATCGGATACTGGATTGAGAGAATTAAAAACCGGGTATCTCAATCCGAACCGTTTTAATATATTCATTTATATATATATATAATATAATTAGATATAGATATATAATTAGATATAATATAAATTATAGTTTAAAAAGTAAAAGAAAAAAAATCCAAATCCCTCATTTAAGCCTCTTTTATTAAAAATCCAAATCCCTTTAAACACTCTAAGATATTTTTTTTTCTTTTACTTTTTAGACCATATAAAATTTAAAGTTATATATATATATATATAAATAAATTTTACAAGGACGTAAGTAGAAAAAAATTAAACCCTGTTTAAATACTTTAAAGAGTTACTATATATATATATATACATATAAATAAATAACCTTATAGGTTAAAAGTAAAAGGAAAAATTTCAATCTTATGTAAGATCGGTAAACTCATATGAATTGGGAGAATAATGTAAAAATTTTAATCCTCTTTATAAGTTACAAGTTTCATCATTTGTTGTTTTTAATGTTGATGTTGTTATATAAAACCCATGGAGTAGATGAAACTTAATTTGGATCCGGATATCCGAGTATCCGATCCGGTCGAAACCGGTACCAGTTTTTAGTATCCGACTTTAAACCGGGTCGGATACTGGTCAAGCTGACGATCCGAAAACCCGTACTGATCCGGGCGTTTTTAAAAACCGGGTCGAATATCCCGGTTTTGCTCACCCCCAATCATAATGACCACATAACGGGACTTACGAGTAAGATTTACACCATAAATCGGATCAGTAAAACCATCCAAAGGAGCTTACATGGAGCTTCTAGAGCAATCCATCTAGGGAGAGGAGACTCGCCCATCATTTAGCACACAATTGAGCCTTCGAGAAGCATTCTTGGACGCTTTTTGTGGAAGATGAGGAGGATCTCAACGACATCTTGATAGGGACACAAGTGTATGTGCCAATCAAGGGAACTTGGTCCATAGAGAAGAATGAGATTACTAGTACTTACACTAATTCCAAAAGTTAGCCTAACAAATCTGCTGTGATATGTGTGAAAAAAAGAAATATAAAACAAAAACAAAGAAGACAAAAATAAGGAGAAGAGTTGGGAGAAGAAACGATGCTCGGGCATTGCATCCCTCTAGGGTTTTATAAAGTGTAGGACAAAGGTCGTCTAAGCATGCATCTTATTTGAATTGAGAGGTTTCCTAAATCATACTAAACCCCTCTTTCAAGGGTGAAGAGTAATTGAATTAGTGTAGTGCCAATGCAGACACCACAAAATCTCATTTAACACTCGGTGAATCCTCAATGTGAGTTAAAAATTCTCAGTAGGTAATCTTTCATGAGGAAAGATTACCCCTTAATTTGAATACTAGAATAGTAGATGCGATTTCTCTTAAAATCTATTCCACATGATTGCAAAGAGCACAGAAATTCTCATTAACATACTCAGGAGAATTGAGGGAGACGGGGTCTCCAAAGTACCCTATTTCTAGGCTCACTCACACCCTCAAATCGTTTAGATATCTATACTAGGTGGGAATTTTTTTTCGTCACAAATTACATCAAATATGATAACCAGGGCTTTCACCACAATAGCAATCAAGTATACAAATGCACAATTAGATTCAAATAGCATGGATTGTAATTAAGTAAACAAATCAATCACATAGATCTACAACCAATGTCAAAGGATAAACCATTAAGTTCAACTATGCCCAAACATCAAGCAAGTTAGCCCTCCATTAATAGAGGGTAATTATCCAAGTTACAAGGCATGAAGATAATAGAAATAAACATAGAAACCCTCTTCTTAATCGTGTTCCCCCAAGAAGCTTCCACAAAAACCACTAAGGTGATGCTTGACAGCTACGATCTTCCTCCCTTTGGTGATGGATCCAAATTTCCTTCAAAAGTTACCTTATGAGCCCTGGGATCCATCTTATTTCTTTCTTTCCTAACCTTGCCTCCAAAAGGGATTAAAAATTGAACAAAAGATGCCCTAAAAATCCTCATTAGGTCTATTTATACATGGCTGCTTACGGGCATAAGGACGTAGTTGTAAGGAGCTGGAGAAGATGGGTCGCATGCCTGATGAGTGTACAATATTCATGTATTTTATATCAATTTGTACACTCAATTGACATGTATTAGAATCATATTGTGAAATTCGATACTAAATATAGTGTGTTTTATATTAAATAGGCTTAGGGAATTGCTTAAAAATGACTGAGAGCCAAAATAAGCATTTTAGACCCAAAAAGATGAGTTTGGAGCTCCTCAGGCATCATTGTAGTAAAAACAAGGCAAACTGGGTGGCTTATAGGCAGTTTACGGTTAGCCTTACGACCATAAATCAAATTCAGAGAACCTTGCAAGCATGCTTATGGCCGTAAGAAGGATTCATAGCCATTTTCGGAGAACCCTACGGGTAAGGCTTATGCTTGTAAGTGACCATCCGGAGGAGCTTATGACCATAGTTTACGCCTGTAAGGGCGGTCGCAAGAAGTAGAACAATGCAGTTTATGGTCCAACCCTCATAGTTGTATGTTGGATCTCAACACAAATTGAAGGCCTTACAGATGTGGCTTATGACCGTAACCATTCCCATAAGGCTCACGACCATCTTCTTGACTTCCTATGGCCCTAGCCCCTACTCCCCGTAAGTAGTTGGGTATAAATAGGACTTGTGAGGATTTCTAAGGCATTCTCTATTCAATCTCTTTTTCTTTTTGGGGAAATTCTTGAGGCAAGGTTGAGGAAGAAAAAGAACTCAATCTCCATCACTTTAGGAGTGATTTGGAGAGGGATTCGGATTTACATTCAAGGTGATTGAAGATCATTGCCGTCAAGCTTATCTTGGCGGTGTGCGTGGAAGCTTCTTCGATGATTATTTATCCTAGGGATTGAAAGGGGGTTTTCATGTCTTTCATATTTTTCTCCAATCTTTGTATCTTGAATGCTTACCCACCATTAATGGAGGGCTAATTTGTAGATGTTTGGGCATAGTTGAACTCTAAGTGTTTATTTTCTTGACTTTGGTTGTTAGATCTTTGATGCTTTAATTGATTCATTTTTTGCAATTATATCTATTTGATTCTAATTGTGTAATTGAATGCTTGATTGCAAATGAGGTAAAAGCACTAGCTATCATACCTTGTATATCTACGTGACAAGAAAAATTCCCACCCTAGCATAGACTTCATCGTAATTCTAGAGGATAGTGGGTACACTCTTGTTAGGAGTATCTAGGAGACTTTGTCGCCCACAATCCTTCTGAGTGTATTGATGATAATTTCTGAGCTCTTTGCAATCATGTGGAGCGGATTTTAGGAGAAATCTCATTTCTGCTATGTATTTGGATTATGGATAATCTCTTTAGGGGAGATCATCTACTTAAGAGATTATCATTAGTCTACAACAAGGTTTCATAGAGTGTTGATGCAATGTGTGAATATCGTCAGACTCCCAGCACCTATTCACTTACACTTTGGCTGAGAAATCGGGGTTTTGTATATTTCTGGAAACCTTTCGGGTCAAATAGGATTGCATGTTTAGACAACCATTGTTCTGTACTTCATAACCCTAGAGAGATGTTATGCCTGGACATCGCTTTTTTTCCTTGATTTCTCTCATGTCATTTCCTGTATTTTCTTATTTTTATTTGCTATTGTTCATACACAAAACACTCCACCATGCAATCTATTTTTTTTAGATCTAGAGTTATTACTGAAATTCACTTTTTTTTCCTATGAAGTGACACTCTGTACTCACACACACTTTATTACGCGATCGGCACGTATACTTGCGCCCCTATCAGTGCTTTATGAGAACACTTATTGTCGTAAGTCCCATCCATAAGGTCTTCTGTTTGTGTTACGGTCCAGGTTATGCCTGTAAGCACTGGACAATAAGCTTCACTGTGCTGCCTTTGCGAATGCCCTTACGGGCATAAGCTTTGGTCGTAAACTCCTATGGATGGTCCTAACAGGCATCCTTAAAAGAGTAAGTCCTGCATGTAAGGTCCTCTTGTTTGGCTTTGAACTCCCCTTTATGGGTATAAGCATGCCCACTAGGTTCTTTGGAAGATGCTCATGACCGTAAGTTAGGCCGTGAGTTGCCCATAGACCATCTTGTTTGCCTTATCCTTATTTAGTTGATGTTGAGAGAACTCCACCTTCTTCATGTTGGATCTAGAGTGCTTATTTTGATTTTCCCTTACTTTAAATGTTGCCCAAAGCATGAGATTGCAAAACACACTATGTTTAATGTCAAATTCCATAATATGTTTCTAATATGTGTCTAACGAATGCACAAAATGAGTGTACAAATGAGTGTATAATACACCTGATGATGAGTGTACCTAATGAGGATTTTTAGGGCATCTTTTATCTTTTATTTAATTCTTTCTTGGAGGACGAGGTTACGGGGAGAAAAGAGGCAGATCTCCAATTCTTCATTGGTGATTCTAGGAGGAGATTTGGATCCACATTCAAGGGGAAAGTAGATTGTAGCTGTCAAGCTTACCTTGGCGGTATTTGTGGGAGGGCTAATTTGTTAGATGTTTGGGGGTTTTCCATAATTTCATTAATTCTCATTGGATCTTGTATCTTGAATGATTACCCTCCATTAATGGAGGGCTAATTTGTTATATATTTGGGCATAGTTGAACTCAAGGGTTTATCTTTTGATAATGGTTGTTGGATTTATATGATTTAATTGTTTTCCTTATTATAATGTATTCTATTTGAATGTAATTGTGTGTTTGAATGCTTGATTGCTATTGTGGCAAAAAATACCCACCTAGCATGGACATACCGCGATTGGAGGGAATTGCGAGTAAGCCTAGCGTCTCCCTTAATTTTTTCGAGTGAGTTAATGAGTATCTCCATGCTTTTTGCAATCGTGTGGAATAAATTTTAAGAGAAATTACATTTTTATTCTATATTCATATTAGGGGTGGTCTCTCTTCCCAAGGGAGATCCTGGTCTTGACTGTTCTTCAATGAATGATGCCGAAAGAGATCCATCTTCATTGTTTTGGCTGTAGAATGCTTTTTTTTGGCGCTCTCTCTCTCTCTCTCTCTCTCTCTCTCTCTCTCTCTCTCTCTCGTCCTTATGCATTGTGCGAAGCCTGAGAATGCAAAATACACCATGTTTAATATCAAATTCTGTAATATTACTCTAATAAATGTTTAATGAGTGTACAAAATGATGTTAAATGATGTATATTGTACACTATTAGAAACAAATTAGAAAATGATAGTTTTTAATCCATTTGTAGTTCCTTTCTATTAGAAACAAATAATTTATAATATTTAAATAAATTATATTTTGAAATGACCATTTCTAATCTATTGCGTTTCTATTAGTAACAAATTAAAAACAACAAAGTGTTTCATTTTTAAATTAAAAAAAGATTTTTATTCTGTTTGTAATCGGTTGCAATTAAAAACGGAATAAATTCCGTTTCTAACATTATGTTTCTAAATTTGCACATTCTTGTAGTGAATAAAACATCAAGTCCAGTATTGCTAAATTAATAGGCAATAATCTAGAGCATCAAAATATTATACACATAATTGAATCTCATTGGATCTTATTATTGTCTATTGTTAAACTTCTATGTATATATTAAAAGTGGATTAATCACTCAATAAAAATGTTGTTTTTGATTTTTAGGTTATTTAGTCTAGGTGATAATTAATTTTTGAAATCATCAAACTAATGAAAAGTGGATAAATCACATCGCTCCATACTTGACTACTAGTGTGGCTGGCTCGTGCTGACGCTACGGGGTTATCTATCATTTGATTTTTTTCTATTTTCAATTTATTTGTTCTTTATATATATTCATTGTTTGTTTTTGGAAAAATCTCTAAATGTAATTAATATTTTTATTTGATGATAATTGTTGTTCATTAGAAGTGTTTTCATTAATTTTAGAAATCACATTTGATTTGGAAGCATTTATCCATGCATTAAATATAGGCAAAAGTTCAAGTTTTTATTATCCATTCAAAATAGCAACATAAGAGGGTACAAAATATAATATCTTCATTTCATTCATGATTTTTATTATGGATGTGCATCAGAAACACTTGTGTGTTCAACATTGTCATCCATGGTAGCTGGAAGGTTGAGGTCGATCAGAGTAATTTCTGGTGTGTTTTTGGGAGATGAATTGGATTTGAGAGGTTTTTTGCCATGGTTGTTTGATGGGTCAACCTGAAAAAACAATAACGTCTTAGCTCATTTTTTTTCATTAAGTAATGTGAAGTTGTTAATTGGGAAACTATACTAAAAAAACATGTTATAGTTACTAATGCATGGATCGTTTAGTGTTACATTTGTTTTTCATGGTAATCAAAGTAAATCAATTATTTATGCATTTTGTTTTGTTTTTTTTTTAATTGATACGCAAGTATTATTGTTATATGTGTTTTTTTTTCATAAGTCATGATTAGCCTTAGATACATTTGTAGTTAACTTGATATTTTCACATATTTTAATTGAACTTACATTTTTTTGGGAGTGTTCAAGTTGGTCATAGTTCCAATTTAGTTTTGCTGACACTTATTCATGGCATTGGTAGTAGTCCTGTCATTGCAGTAGAATTTTTCAAGCATTGGTAATAACTATTAACATGTTCATATTTTAGAGTATTTTTCAAAACATTTGTAAAAACTTTACTTCGAGTTTCTCCATAAGCTGCTTTGCATTTGAAGCGCAGACAATGATATGTCTTGCACTTGGGTTGATGAAACCTTCTTCAACAGCTTGGTCAATGAAAGAAAGCAATGAGTCGTAGTAGCCATTAATATTCAATAATCCAACTTACAACAATGAATAAGTTTGTCATAATTTGTTTGTAATTTCCATTATGTTTGCCTATAATTGTCATTGAATTACCGGCTTGTTATGTATGCCTAATTGTGCCCACGTAATCACTTCAAAAAGTTCTTCAAGAGTACCATAACCTCATGCATAATAATTTCAATTGAGATTAATTAGTTTTTTTTTATTTCAAGAGAAAAAATTTATAACTTGTGAGAGGTTTTGGTATAATGAATGATAATAGAATGATACCAAAATAAAAACAATGTTAGTGAATATATAATAAATATGAAATGTAGGGTTGTGTAATAACCGAGCATAGCAATAAAAGCATCGAACTGCAGTCATTTCGCTTTTCTTTGGTGCATATTGGCCACCGGGTTTTACTTCTCCTATAGTGATGCCAGTTGATCCGACAAATTTACAAAACAATATATATTACTCGAATAGCCATTGGTATTTGTGGTTTTCTTGGAATAGCTTTGTCATAAAATTCAATAATTTTTCATACCTCTTTATCCATTAGAGCTTTGGGAATAATACTAAAACATATGGAGAAAAAATGTTAATAACTTCAGCTTTTTCAAATAAATACTGCTTTGAAATAATATAAAACCATACCCAAGAACTTGTTTTCCACCATCAAAGACAGCTATGTATATCAAGCCCATTAATCCAATATTGCCTCCTCCATATACTAAATTAATGTCTTTCATCACCTGCAGGGATTTGCAACGTTATTTCATATTTTTTGTAGTTGAGCATACACAAATGAGGAGTCTATATGATTATAAGAACAATGGAACGGAAGAGAGAGTGATGAAAAAAAAACAATTAAAATTAGGTAAAAGTAAGAAGTCAAACCAGTTCTTTGCCAAGATCTATAGCATCATCTTGATAACTCTTTTTTTTTTCTAGGCTGCTACCGCAAAAAACACAAACTGTCTTGAATTTGGATGTACTCATTCTCTTTCTTTTGTTTTTGCTTTTACTAACACTCGTGAATTGCATTAAATTATAATAAGGATGTATAAATTCAAGATGCAAGTATGATATGTATCACCCGTTGCTAATGAATAATAATAACAAAATTGATATAGTAATAATGAATAATAATAATAATCATATAAGGAAGGATGAGCAAAAAGAGGATCTTGGAATTGTAGAAAACATTAAGGGTCGATGATATGTATTTTTGTTGGAGTCTTACCATGTTTGATCTAGGATATTGATGATTGTGTTGGAAGAGTACTCTATTTCTATATATAGAGAGATGGTTTCCTAGCATTGTTCTTCTTTGGTTCATCATATTGTTCATGTTTTTGGATTTTTGAAAAATAGATTTGATTTCAATTGCACTATTTTTCTAAAAATGTAATTTTAAAAATATTAAAAATTATGATAAAATCCAAAAGAAGAGTAGATATTCTTAAAAAGAAGAAGATTTTTAATACCAATCCAGACCCAAAAAGCTAGCAAACCCTAGATTTTTGGATCATGATGAAAAAGAAAATATTCCATTCCAATCACCGCCATAAGCTAGCAAAACCCTAAAATTTTTTATCCCGATGATTTATGTGTACATCCGCACCGGATTGTCTTCTTGATTGGATGGGAGCAGTGAACAACATATATTGTGTTATAACATATAATGGGCAAAGACCAAGAAGTCAAGCTCAAATACCAAAAATGAATCTAGCTATTTCATACCATGCTTAAATGATTAGTTGGCGATCTTGACATCCATATCCATCTTTTAGCAAATCTTATCTTTTTAGACAACTCATTGAGAACAGAATCCTTCATATCTTTGTCAAAAGGTGTAAACAAATTACAGAAAAAAATCATGTTTGAAAAACAATGACCATCAACTGTTAAATTGAGACAAAGGAAAGTAACATACAGATGCCCTATAACAGCAAAATCCTATGACAAATGACATAATTATCTAATAGCTATAAAAAGTCTTTTGCCAAATAAGCTCAAAGAAAAATATATGAATCGATGAAAAACTTGTGAAAATTAAATCAAATCTTACCTCCTTAGACAAAGAATCGACAACAAAATCCTTAATATCTCTAATGACATGCAAACAAACAATATAAAAAGTTGCATCTGGCAAACCATGCCAGCAAGAAGATTAAAAAAAAACACACACACACACACACACACACACATCACATCTCTCTCTCTCTCTCTCTCTCTCTCTCTCTCTCTCTATGTATATATATGCATACATTTATTATGTGTTATTTTATATATTTTTCTATATATATATATATATATACACTTCCATCTATCACAGCTTTGTTTGGGAGTTTGCATTTGTGGTGATCATTATTCTCTAGTTTGTTAGAACGTTTTTTTCCTTATCTAGGTCTATATTTTTTTCCTCTATGTATTTTCCTTCATTGCTTTCTTTCATTTTTGTTTGTCTTCAATTTTCTTTCTCACATTACTACTGATCATATTTTTCATTTTGTTAGTATGGGAGAGAAGTATTGCAAGTTTTTTATTGACATCATCCCTCAAGAATTGATTGAAGAAATCGTTGCATATATTACTTCAACATCTTCTAGATCTCTTCATGATCTCAAAATATTACATGGCTGGTAATTTTCTTAATTCCTCATAGCATTAAAGCTATAGTTGCTTCTTTGAATTATGAGTATATATATACATATATCTTTTGTAGTTGTAAAGAGTTTTTTTATGTAGCATCGAAAAGTCGAAAGTTGGGCGCTTAATGCAGGGTTGATAATTTATTGGTATCTTGATATGAAGGAGTATATTAGTGTTCTTCAAAATTGTGCCCAGAAGACAATTTGGAAGCTTGTTTGGTGCATGGATTGGTGTAAAACTTATCATTTTTCTTTGTATGGTAGATGAGTTATAGTACTAATATTGATATATATTTTTGACATTGTTTTCGGATCGACCGTATGAAGTTTGAAAATGGATTCAGGCATCAATATCTAACAAATCGCATCTTTTAAAGGTCATTTACTTGCTGGGTATGTAGGTGGGATTATTTTGTACAAAAATCAGGAAACACGTCCTTCTGTCATGGCAATGCTCAACATGGTTGCTATTGGAAGAGTTGATCATGGCTCAAAAACCATTTGAAAAAGCATCTGGTAATTATATAATAAATAATTGTAGATATTCTGCGAAGAAAATTATTTAGAGATATCGTATGGAGTATAGAATGTAAATGGCTAAAAAAGAGGGATGGGAGTGTGAGAGCCGTTTGTGTGGTCGAAAAATCGATAATATCCTTTGTAATGAATGGTTAGGTGAAGATGGATTAGTAAGAGAGTTTTGTAGTCATGTTTGTGGATGGAAATATGAATTTAATATGTTTACAGCACTTCTGTAATGGATTTTCTCTGTAATGGAATTTTGAAGCAATGTTTAAAATTTCGTTGGTTTGATTCATTTATTTGTTCAAGTAATTTATTTATTTATTGAAAAATAAGTTTTGACTTAGGGCTAACATGTTTTTCCTCAAGCTTCCAAATCTTTTTCAAATTTCTCATGGATGATGGATTCTTCTAATTTTTCATCTTTTTACCAATAAAATAGTTATGATGATCACATAATATGATGGAGATGATAAATTATCTTTTTCTTAATGTTTGTCATTATATGATGGTTGTAAAAATGACTAAATTCTATCTTGTTTTTGCATGGAGTTTTATTCTATATATTTAACATAATAACAATAATTCTAAAAAATAATTGAACAAAAACAACAATCAACATAGTCTAAATGGCAAGGAGTTGAGGCTCAAATTTTCGTCAATCGATTTTTAACATAATAATAAAGGGTTAGACCAAAAACAAAGTTAGGTTCCCATCCCTTCGAAAGACTTATCAATCCATTTCAATGCAATCTATCATAATAAAAATTTTTCAAATATTCCAAAATCCATGCATCAAATGGAGTTCAAAGTCTTTAGGGTGATAAACTTTATTGTATGTATATGTACGTATGTGTGTGTGTATATATATATATATGTCCAAAATCTTATTTGGAAAAGGTTTAGAAATGAGAGTGTAAGGGCTATTGAGTAATTTCTTTTTGTTAGGTTTAAACTAATCTTGAAAATCAAATGTCGGTTGAGAGGCTAAGGAGTATTGTATTATTATATTGGTTGACTTATATTTATCATCATGGTAAAAATTCATTTGATATATATTTAAATAGTATTAGTATATTAGTATTCATATTATTATTATTATTATTATTATTATTATTATTATTATTATAATTTGTATTCATATTAGTATATTAATATTACTATTAGTATTAATAATATTAATATTATTAATATTATTATTATTATTATTAGTATATTAGTATTATTGTTAGTATTAACTAATATTAGTATTAATATTATCAATATTCCTATTAATATATTAGCATTTATATTTGTATTAGTATTTGTATTTATGTTGTTATTACAATAACTCATTAAATGGTTATTTTAGTAATTTGACATAAAAACTTACCCTATATCACTTACAATTCAAACATCAGATGGTTTGATAACCTCCATTTACACTTACTTAGCCCCAACATAAGTGTATGACTTGAAAACTCTATTTCCTTTACTTTTACCTACTACTCGATCAACTTTATATATGTTTTAATTATTAAAAGAGACCTTAAATGAGATGTAAAGGGCTATTGAGGTTTTGGTTAGTTTAAGCAATCTTGAAAAGTCAAATGTCAACTTTAGAGGCTATGGGAGTACTCTATTATTATATTGGTTGATTTAGCACGTATTACCATGGTAGAAATTCATTTTGATATAACTAAATCATTATAGTATGCAACCATTAATTGTCAACTTCTTGTATTAATTACTTTCTATCATATATATTAATTGAGTATATATGAAAGAATATGCTAGCTAATAAAAACCATTTGAGAATTAATGGTACTTGCATTTATATATATATATATATATATATATATTGATGACTATCACGCAGGTTTTGATGATCAGACTCATATTTCTATTACTCATTTCATTTATAACAAAACTCTCTTTAATTATTTTGTCCTTCTTCATAGCAAAGCTTTCATCTTGCAATTCATCATTAGAAATGATGAACAACTTGCTCGTTACACTGATTAAAGACGGGATGTAATGCATCTCGATTGACAAAAACTCGCAGAAATGGTGGTAGTATTGATCCGATCGTCATCTCTATCAACCAAATGATCATGATCATCATTAATCTCCATGTTATCTTCAGAACAATATTTCTTCTCCTTTTCTAGAAGGAAGAGGTGATGGTGGCGGTGATGGAGGATATGGAAGGCATAGTGAGAAACTTATAGCAAAAATTAGTCCGAGGCTTTCTTGATACCTATAAAGGTGATTGAAGACATGTCATAAGCCAACTGCCGCTTTACGGTGTATCAAATGTGCCTAACCAATGTCTTTTTAGTAGAAGGGTTTCTAATCTCAGCGCATAGCGTCCCGATGGTCTCTTTCGCAGTCCTAAGTACCCCACGTCGATGCTCTACATCGTCTTCTCGATACAGAGGGTAAGATGATGCACACTCTAAGTCAAGCATGTCCATAGATGTGCAATGTTAATTGTTGCAAGATTGTTTTGGTATCCTATCTCTATATAGATAGTTGAATTGAATTATATATATATATATATATATATATATATATATATATATATATATATATATATATATATATATATAGATATATTGGAGAAAGAATTGACTTAGGGTTCTGTGAGTAATATAGGTGTTGTTGGGATGTCATACGGCGTTCACTATAGACTTCCTTATATTTGTCATCTAAGGCCCTTCTTGGATTATGAATCAATTTTATTTATTATCATTATGAAAAAAAATAGAAGGTTTAATGGGAAATAGGTTCAATACAACAAAAGAATATTAAATTCCCCATCCAATCAAACAGCTCCAAATGACATGGAAGGGATTTAAGGGGATCAACTTTATATATGTTGATCTTCTAGATCTTCTTCTTTGGTGGATTTTCTTAAAAGAAGAGTAGATTTGTTTTATATTTTTAACACTTTTTATTAATAAATAAATCAATATGTTGTTATTTTCTTGTCTACTTCTTTCTTTGTTAGGCATTTATCATTGATCTACCAAAAATAATTTTACTAATTTGCAAGGTTTTTATGTAATTTTTAATAAATATTTGAATATGACAAATTGGTGTTGCATTATAGTTTGTCTATAAAATGACTTCAAATCAATATAAATTGAATGCATATTTTATTGATATATATATATATATATATATATATATATATATATATATATATATATATATATATATATATATATGCACAGTGTGTGTTGTGGTTGGTATTGTTGGAAGTCATCTAAATTTAGTATTTTGTAGGGTTTTACACACACACACACACACACACACACATATATATATATATGCAATTGTGTGTTGAATTATTGTTGGTAGTCATCAATTTTAGTATTTTTGTAAGATTTTTGTATATGTGAAGTGAGATCAATTGAAGAATGAGCGGTTATGACAAGCGTTAGATGTGTGGATGCATGTACAAATTAGTCAAAGAAATCATTTTAGATCCGATGATTAAATAAATTGGACTCCAATCCTACCAAAAGCTAGCAAGCCCTAAAATTTTGATTGCAATGATTAATGTAATAAATATATATACACACACACACACACACACACACACACATCACATATATATATATAAATATATATATATATATATATATATATATATATATATATATTATTACAAAAACAAACCCAATTCAAAAAGCATTGAGATTTACATACCAAACCCAATGTAAATATATATATATATATATATATATATATATATATATATATATATATATATATATAAAGAATGAAAAACTATCATACGTGTTTTGAAATGTATATATATATATATATATATATATATATATATATGTATGTATGTATATATATTATTACAAAACCAAACCCAAAAAAATAAAAATAAAATAAACCAAACCCCAATTCAAAAAGCATTGAATTTTACCAGAAAAACCAAACCCAATGTAAAATATATATATATATATATATATTATTTAAAACCAAACCAATCAAAAAGCATTGAATTTTACCAGCCAAACCAATCATATTGTTCCAAATGGCATGCCAAGGCTCTTAGGGGATCAAATGTATATATATTATTATTATTATTATTATTATTAGTTATTATTAAAAAAACAAAACAAACCCAAAAATAAAAATAAAAATAAAACCAAACCCAATTCAAAAGCATTGAATTTTACCACAAACCCTAATGGTTTTAAATATATATATATATATATAAAGAATGAAAAACAAAAATCATACATTGTTTTGTTTTAGAATGTATATATATATATATATATATATATATATTATTATTATTATTATTATTACCAAAAACCCAATCATATTGTTCCAAATGGCATGCCAAGGCTCTTAGAGGATCAACTTTATATAATGTATATATGTATATGTATGTATATATATATGTCCAAAATCTCATTTGAAAAGGTTTAAATGAGAGTGTAAGGGCTATTGAGTAATTTTCTTTTGTTAGTTTAACCAATCTTGAAAGTCCAAATGTCAATTGGAGAGGCTAGGCAGTACTATATTATTATATTGGTTGATTTATATTTATTATCATGGTAGAAATTCATTTGATATTTTTTTTAACAGCCATTATAGTATGCAACCATTAATTGTCAATTCTTGTATTAATTACTTTCATTACATATATTAATTGAGTACATATGAAAGAATATGCTACCTAATAAACCATTTGAGAATTAATGGTACTTGTGTTTATATATATAAATATATATATATATATATATATATATTGATGACTATCACAGAGGTTTTGATGATTAAACTATATTTGTATTATAAAAAAAACTCATTTCATTCATAACAAAACTCTCCTTAATTATTTTGTCCTTCTTCATAGCAAAGCTTTCATCTAGCAATACATCATTAGAAATGATGAACAACTTGCTCGTTATAGTATTAAAGACGAAGGTAATGCATTCGATTGACAAAAACTCTGCAAAATGGTGGTAATATTGATCCAATCATCGTCATCTCTATCAATCAAATGATCGTGATCATCATTAATCTCCAAGTTATCTTCAGAACAATATTCCTTCTCTTTTTCCGAAGGAAGAGGATAGACGGGTGATGGAGGAGGAGGAGAGGCGACAGTGAGAAACTTATAGCTAAAATTAGTCGCGAGACTTTCTCAGTACCTCTGAAAGGTGATTGATGACATGTTATAAGCCACTCGCTGCTTCTTCGGTGTATCAAATGTGCCCTAACCAATGTCTTTTTAGTAGAAGTGTAGGCCCCACATTTTTAAATTATTTTATTTATTGTGCATGGATGGCGATTCACTGAATTTTATTTACTTATCTTTTAATTAGGGTTTCAAAACCCCTAGTCGTCTCTCTTTGTTTCTCTCGTTATGGATCTTTGTTTGGATTGAAGAGGGAGAGATTAGTTTTTTCCCCTCTTCTCCTATTTTTTCTTTTGTTTTGGTGTGTGATGCCGGTGGCGAGGACGGGATAGGTCTCTCCGTCGAGGGTTTTCTGTCTCGAAGAAATATCGTAGGATTTTTGGGGAGTTTTTGAGCGATCGACAAGTAAACCACATATAAATCAGAAATATATGTATATACAAATTCGATTTTTGATAATGGTTTATATAATCAATGCAAATCGATTTTTGCATAAATGGTTTATATAATCATTTTTGTTAATTTAGATTTTATTGTTTTAGAAAATAAACATTTCTATATTATTTTAGTTATTATTATTATTATTATTTACTTTAGGAAAATACGGATTCATGGTGTGTGTGTATATATATATATATATTTTGAATTAGTATATCTGTTTAATTAGTTTATTTGTTTAATTCATACGATTAATTAATTTATTTGAATTCTTTGGAAATGATATTTTTGTTTTAGTGGGTTATTTCGATATTTAATATTTTATTTGTGGATTATTATGTTAGTTAATAATAGATTATTTGATATAATTGGAATACTTTTTTGATAGAAAAATGGGATCGCGAATTTCACTATTTCTGCGTTGACAATAATTTTTTATGTACAGATATATATATTTTTGTATAAAAATTCATAGTCCCCAATTAACAATGCAATAATTCATCGCATGGGGTTAAACATCACGGCCGTGTCGACACGCATGCCGACATAGAAACTATAGTTTCGCACCGTTCCCTGGCGGTGAAGAATACAACGCTCGATATGCCGCTCGGGTCACCGAGGGATAAACCCTATGAGTTCGAAATCCGACTCGGTCACCCGAGTTTAAATAAATGAGTTATGATATTTTGTTTTGGCATTAGTCGTTTGGGGGACTTATATGCTCGTTATTTTTGATAAATTAAATCTGCTTTTTGAACCATTTTCGATTTATGGGTTCATTTTTGATATTTATTTCATTATATTACATTTTGTATGTTTTTTAAAAATTATTGAACATTTTGTGATCCCGATATTTTTAGTGGTTACTTACTGGGCTCCCAAGCTCATAATCCCCGTTGTTAATTTTTCGAGTTTTGAGGCCTTGTATGCCTACTTGTTTTCGACCTTGTAGGTGTCTGGGCCGCTTTGTCGTCATACTGGGCCTGGTGAGCCGGGTTCGGGGCGTGACAAGAAGGGTTTCTAATCTCCGCCGCATAACGTCCCGATGGTCTCTTTCAGTATCTCTAGGTACCCGATCGATGCTTTTACATCGTCTTCTCTAATGACGGGGTAAGATGATGCATTGTAAGTCAAGCATGTCCATAGATGTGCAATGTTAATTGTTGCAAGTTTGTTTAGTATCCTATCTCTATATAGATAGTTGAATTGAATTGTATATATATATATATATATATATATATTGGAGAAAGAATTGAATTAGTGTTTTGTAGAGTAATATAGGTGTTGTTGGGATGTCATACAGCGGTCACTGTAGACGTCCTTATATTTGTAATCTAAGGCTGTTCTTGGATTATGAATCAATTTTATTTATTATCATTATGAAAAAAAAAAAATAGAAGGTTTCATAGGAAATATGTTCAATACAACAAAAGAATATTAAATTCCCCATCCAATCAAACAGCTCCAAATGACATGGAAGGGATTTAAGGGGATCAACTTTATATATGTTGATCCTCTAGATATTCTTCTTTGGTGACAGGGTAGCCTGATGCATTGGAAGTCAGGTATGTCCATAAATATGTATGTTAATTGTTGCATGATTTTTTTGTATCTTATCTCTTTATATATAGTTTTATGCAATCATATATGTATATATAAAGTTTGGAAAAACAATTAAATTAGGCTTTTGTAGATTATTGTAGGTGTTGTTAGATTCTTTTGTATCTTATTTCTTTATATATAGTTTTATGAAATCATATATGTATATATATATATATATATATATAGTTTGGAAAAACAATTGAATTAGGGTTTTCTAGAGTAATGTATGTGTTGTTAGGTTGGAATACAACAACTGCTTGAACATATTGAAGAACATAACAAATATATCTCAACAAAGATTGATGTGATTGTATACTATGTTAGATCTAGCAGAGTGATGTTGGAGTATTGTTTGGGAAGATTACTCTAACTTTCTCAAGTTGGTTGAGATAGCCATTACTACCTCACAAATGTATATATAGAGAAAGATAGTTGTTTTGTCTTATTTTTCTCTTTGGTTATTTTTTATGTTTTTAAAAATGCATTATATATATTATTTTGTCAAAGATAGTGATCATGTTTTGTTAGATTTTCTTAAAAGAAGAGTAGGATTTGTTTTTGTATAACACTTTTTATTAATAAATATATCAATATGTTGTGTCTACTTCTTACACCAAACCTAATGTAAAATAAATAAATAAATAATTTATATATATATATATATATATAATTATAAATCCAATCCAGCATTGATTTTACCACCAAAACCAATCATATTGTTCCAAATGGCATTCCAAGGCTCTTAGGGGTCAATTATATATATATTTTTTAAAAACCCAATCAAATGGCTCCAAATGGCATGGAAAGGCTTTTTATTAAAAACTAACCCAATCATATTGCTCAAAATTGTACAATATCTATTTTAGTTTCAAATAACATTTACGAATGAAAATAATAGCACGACTAACTTGTAATTATTGAAATAACAATGCTAAAATAAAATTAAAGACATTTGATTTATATACAATAATAAAAAAATAAAATAACATAATATAAACCCAGAAAATAATGTTAAAACATTAAAAGATCAATTAATATTTTAACATTAATTCCTCTGTCTTATTATTTTCTAAACAGTTGTGTTTTATTTTTCTGTGTTTATTTGTGGAATTTAATTTTTTTTTAACATGATTAACATATATATATATATATATATATATATATATATATATATATATATCAATAATAACATATTTAATAATATATATAATGATGTTGTTATGTAAATAAACGGCAAAGGAATACAAATCACATCTTTTATTACATATTTAATATTATTAAACTTACATTAAAATATTAAATACATAATATTTATACTAAATTAAAATTTATTTTAGTAACTACATAAACTTATTTTTTTAAACATATCCAAGAGAAGACTATTCTGCTTCATTCAGTCTTATCCTATCATTCAACTCTTCTAAATCAGTAGTCATCATTGCAAGGCTATCTGATAATATATCGTTGACTTCCTTTAGCTCTTCTAATTTATTTTTGACGTCGCATAGTTCTTTCGCATTTACATCTTTAATAATAATATCATAAATATTTTTCAAATGCTGTACAGCTGGAATGTCAAAGATAATTTTCACTTTGTGATATTTGCTCGATCCAACTAGTTCATGCATTCCACATCTGTCTTCATAAATGATTTTGCATAAAAAACATGGTGTGTGGTCTGGACCATGCTTTTTGCATTTATAAATCGACGCGTGAATCTTAATTTTCTAAAGCTCTTTGAGTACTACCTTAAATTGTATAACAACAACAACCTGTCCGTCGACTTCCATTTTTTTCACCTATTGTGATGTATTAAGAACTGGTAAAAGTTTCCATCAATAAATTGATTTTAAAAACATAGTGTATATATATATATATATATATATATATATATATATATATATATATCAATAAGCTAAACATATGAGCTATGAAGAAAATCTACTTGGCAAGAATGTTTACATATATAAACATTTTGATAATAAGCAAATAAAAAAATACAAATAATTTCTTAACCATCATTTTTAATTTTATTTTGTTTTTTATTCTTATTGATTTGTAAAATTTGGATTTATTTTTTGTTGTAATCTCTATATTTTTTCAATTATTATTTGTG
The DNA here is from genome assembly GCF_009730915.1 of Dioscorea cayenensis subsp. rotundata. Classification (NCBI taxonomy): domain Eukaryota; kingdom Viridiplantae; phylum Streptophyta; class Magnoliopsida; order Dioscoreales; family Dioscoreaceae; genus Dioscorea; species Dioscorea cayenensis. Next base: position 3,196,890 of record NC_052480.1, on the reverse strand, counting down.
TTTAAAAATATATAAGATAATAATTAAAGATGGAACTATTGTATAAATCAAATAATAATAATAATAACAACAATAATAATAATACAAATAAAAAAATGTTTAACAAAACAAATCAATTTAAAATTGAAAAATAGATTATTAGTTATTCAAATAAATAATTTCAAATGAAACAAACAATGTTTACAAAAGCAACTCATGTAATAATTTTTAAATAGATTTTCATCATTAATTAAAATAAGATTAAGCTTATATGGGTTTAAATTTTTTTTAAAATTTAGATTAAAAAATATATGTGTTCTTATTTTAATTAAATTTTTTTATTTTTATTCTTTTTTATTTTTAAAATTTGGATTTTTTTTTTGTTATAATATCTTTATGTTTTTTAGTATTATTTGTATTTTCAAAATTTATATGATAATAACAAAAACTGGAACTATACATAAAAGTATAAATTAACTTTTTTGTTATGATATCTTATATATTTGTAATATGTCTACTATACATTGCATCTCTTCATTTTTGCAATTTTTTTTTTTACAAATCATTGAATTTTGTTACAAATTATCTTGAAATTAAAGTTAACAATTCAAAAGATGAGAATGTTAGGATTGAGGTTATATATATATATATATATATATATATATATATATATTGGGGCAGATCAAATGTTTAAAATTATATATATACAATACAAAAATGATAATCATATATAATATATAAGATTTATCATATATATATATATATATACAGTTTTTTCCAGTTTTCAACATTATTAATTATTGTGTTGTTTCAAATACATATATATATATGTTTTGTTATAATTTCGTATATGTTTCAAATACATATACCCATATATATATATATATATATATATATATATATATATATATATATATATATATATATATGAAAAAAATAATAGTAATCGTTTTAATAACAGTAATACAAATATACATTTTTTTGTCATTTTTTTAAAATTAAATGGTTAAAATTATATATATATATATAAATGTTAAATACAAAAGCAATTATTATCTGTAATATATAATACTATATAATACGTATTGTTAGAGGTTTTCAATTTTTTGTTTTTTTTGTGTTTCTTAAACAATATGTATTATTTATTATTATATATGGTAATATATATTAAGAGGAACAAAACAAAAACAATATCTACATTATCTTTATTTTTTAAAAAAAATAAACATACCAATATATATGGATAAACCAAATCGTTACACCCTTTGTTATCTTATTTTTCGAGGTTTTTTTTGAAATTTTTTTTTTAAAACAATATCATATATATAATCTTTAAAAGGGAAAAACAATGAATAACAAATAAATAAATAAATAAATAAATATATATATATATATATATATATATATATATATATATATATAATATTGGGAAAAGAAATTGTAACTACCTTTTATCTTATTTGTTACTATCTGTCTATCTTTATATAATTGTAAATATGTTTGCTATACATATATTCTAAATACATTATCATAGAGCACAAAGTATACCATAAGAAAGTATATCATCCTTATATTATATTATAATAATGTAAGTACAATATTAAATGACCATTCAATGATATGTACATGATTTGTTTAGATCTTTATTTGATTTTTGTTGATGTAAAGCTCGTAGTTTTAACTCTTGCTAACTTTCTTTAGTTTGCTTAAGAATTGTAGAGTGTTAGTTTATGAGCTTAACTATAAATTCATGCTTTCCAAATAAAAGACTAAATATTAGTAAAAAGGAAGAATCTCAAATAATACAAAACCAACTAAAAAGAAGAACCGAACCTTGAATGATAGATTTGTTCATCAAAGCACAAGAGATACTGATAATGATAATATATAGACAAACCAAAACATGAAATTATATGAATACTTGAAAAAAATATTTAATTACAATCAATAACAATTTAGAGATAAGAGTTAGCTTACATCTCTTCATTTCGAGATGTTATTTT